>NW_008625574.1:1236-1506 GCF_000691845.1 Merops nubicus | reverse complement strand
GGGTTTTTTTTGTTTGGGGTTTTTTTTTTCCCCTGCCCCTCCCCTTTCACTATGCGAAAAGGCTGCTTCCTCCTCTCCTCGCAGCCACTGCTGGGTTCATTAAGGAGTTAATCTCAGATTTAAGACAAAGGGGTATTATCGTGCCCTGTCATTCACCATATAATTCACCAATTTGGCCTGTAAGGAAACCAAAAGGTAAGTGGAGAATGACAGTAGCTTATTGGAAACTGAATGCCAATACAGAAGTGCTTACTGCTGCTGGTTCCAGTC
>NW_008625574.1:402-1154 GCF_000691845.1 Merops nubicus | reverse complement strand
GATCGGAAATATTTCGCCTTCACTTGGGATGAGGTACAATATACCTTCACCAGATTGCCTCAGGGCTATAAGCATTCGCCTACGTTAGCCCATCATGCCCTTGCGTGCGAGTTGGAAAATATCCCAGAAATTAAGAATAACACCAAAGTAAAAGTCTACCAATACATAGATGATATATTGGTGGGGGTCCAAATGAGGCAGAGATCAAAATAGTTTATGATATTATAATTAAACATTTGACAGATATGCAGATATAAGTACCTGAAGAGAAAAGACAACCCCCATCTCAAGAGGTGAAATTTTAAGGAATAAAGTGGAGAGGAGAAACCTGGAATATTCCTTCTGATACTTTATCCCATTTGAAGGAGATAAAGGTACCAACTAAAAAAGGAATTACAGGAGGTGTTGGGAACTTTGCAGTATTGGAGAAAGCATATTCCTGATTTTTCAGTTATAGCACACCCTTTATATGATTTACTAAAACAGATTCATCATTGGGAATGGGATACATCCCACGATGAAGCCCTAAGGCTATTATTATTGGAGGCGCAAACTTTCCACACTCTGGTGCCTCTCCGCCCAGAATATCCAATAATAATAGAATGGGGGTTCTCAGCCAATGCTTTGTCATATCACTTTTGGCAGCAGGGACCAAATGAGGACATTCGTCCAATTGGCTTTTGCTCGCAATCTTTCAAAGATTCAGAAAAACGATATTCCACCCTGGAGACAGGATTAATGCAAGTTTGCAC
>NW_008625574.1:0-339 GCF_000691845.1 Merops nubicus | reverse complement strand
CATTGAAGGTGGTCAACCAAGTGCTGTCTGGGAGAGCCCCTCCAGATGGAGTATCTCAAAAGGGGACAATCAGAAAATGGTACAGCCAGATTGACTATTACTCTAACCTCTTCAAGCTTGAAGAGGGTCTAGCTAAACAACTAAGTATTCAAGAGCAAATTACCTCCACAAAGGAAGAGGACCTAGTGATGAAAATCCCTAGTCCTATTGAGGAGGCTCCAGAGTATCAAAGTGATATGGCCAATGCTTGGTTCAGACGCTTCAGTCCAAAGAAAAGGGAAAATATGGAAGTTGAAATCTGCAGCAATTAATCCCTCTACAGGTGAACAACTGATAAAC
>NW_008625573.1:3782-4053 GCF_000691845.1 Merops nubicus | reverse complement strand
CTGCAGGCACCCACGGGTGACCCCGGCGCCGCCCCCCGGCCACCTCCAGCCCAGCGTGGTCCCTGTCCTGCCACCTATTTGGCACCTCCACGGTGAAGACGCCCCCTCATCGAGATCCAAGGGGCGCAGCAGATTTCTCCACGTCAATTTTTGTTCCAAAAGTTGTTTTTTTTTAACAAATATGACTGTGAGGAGAGGCAGACTCACGGGGGATGCTGCTCTCGCCGGCAGGGGGGCTCTGCAACACGGGGCTGCAGGACCGGCTCCCTCC
>NW_008625573.1:2763-3769 GCF_000691845.1 Merops nubicus | reverse complement strand
TCTCGTCCATCTCCACGGCGGCGTCAGCTTTCCTGCACCACCGGGGGAGAAGATGTGAAATGTGGAGGAAAAAGCAGAAAAACAGCCCCAAGTACAACCCAGGCAGCCAGCAGGCACCCAAAGGGCTGCACAACCTGCAGCCCACCTCCCTCCACAGGCTTTCAGTTATTTTTAAGTCACTGGGAAGGATGTTTTCTCTTCATTTGGAGGAGGAAAAAAAATCACAAAATCCCCTTAATCCTAAATTGAACCATCCTCTGGATAATCCCACGCTGCTGGATATATCCCCAGCACTCTGTGCTGGTGTAAAACCAAATTGTGAGGGCTGCTGGAGCCACCAGGAGCCCTTCTCCCACCCCAGCTAAAGGCACAAACCTCTTGGGCACGTCGATGCTGCTGGACACGGACCTCGGGAGGGCCTCGTTGGCTGGGGGCGGGGCAGGGGGCACATCCTGCACCCTCCAGCACGCCTGCAAACCCTGCTCTGGCACCAGCACCTTCCCCTTGTCGCTCAGGGGGCTCTGCTGCTCCACCTGCCCCGCGCTCTCCTGCCCGTTGTTGGTGACCAGGACCTGGAAAGGGCACAGTGGGACGTCTGTCAGGGCCACGGGGGCTTTAGGGTGAAGGCAGAGCCTGTGCCCAAGGGCCTGGGCTTTGAGTTGTGGTCAGTCCCATCAGCAGGGGATCTGTTCATCCCAGGCACAAGCTGCCTGACTGCAGCAATCCCACACTGAGGGACCTCCTGAGCTGCTATCGGCTGCCCCTGGTGACTTTAGGTGGGTTTTTCTCCCATGAATTTCCCTGCTCTGGCTTTGTTCTCATGCTGTCCTGCTGCGAGGACCCCCACAGTGAGCACACACCTTGGCAAGAGGGTAGAAAAAAGGATTTAAACGTGTAGGGGGACAAAGCAAGAGAGATTTCCTGGGTGAAGTGACCATAGAATCATAGAATTGTTTTGGTTGGAAGAGACCTTCCACATCAACAAGTCCAACCCAGCCCTGCCAGG
>NW_008625573.1:0-2467 GCF_000691845.1 Merops nubicus | reverse complement strand
CCCTCAGCTGCGCCTCCCCACACTGGGGCTCTAGATCCTGAATTCACAGCCTGGCTCCTTCAGGCAGGGGAGGCAGCTGGGCAAACCTCATGTCCTCCTTCACAGAGCCCCAGACCCCTTCTGATGGGCAGCTCTCCACCACTACTGCCCATGAGCCTATTTCTGTTAATGGAAATGTATCTGTGTCAAAAGACCCCACATGTGTCTCCAGCTATTTATAGGAACAGGAACATCTCTTTATGGAAGTGCCATGGGTGTCACAGCAAGGAGCTGACACAGGATGGACACACACACCCATCCCTGGGTGGGGAGAAGCCTCAAGACTGTCTCAGGTGAGAAAAAGAGTGTGGCCAGCAGGTTGGTGGAGGGTCTCCCCCCCACCCTCTACTCTGCCCTAGGGAGGCCACCTCTGGAGTCCTGGGTCCAGTTCTGGGGTCCCGAGTTCAAGAGGGACAAGGAGCTACTGGAGAGAGTCCAGCAGAGGCTGGGAAGCTGCTGAGGGGCTGGAGCATCTCTGTGCCAGGCCAGGCTGAGAGCCCTGGGGCTGCTGAGCTGGAGAAGAGAAGCCTCAGAGGGGATCTGAGCAGTGCTGAGCAAGAGCTAAAGGGCCCCGGGGGGCAAGAGGCTGGGGCCAGACTCTGCTCAGTGGTGCCAGGGACAGGACAAGGGGCAACGGGCACCAACTGGAACCCAGGAGGTGCCACCTGAGCAGGAGGAGAAACTTCTCTGCTGGGAGGGTGGCAGAGCCTGGCCCAGGCTGCCCAGAGAGGCTGTGGAGTCTCCTGCTCTGGAGAGATCCCAAACCCTCCTGGCTGTGACCCTGGGCACCCTGCTGGGGGTGACCTGCTGGAGCAGGGGGGTTGGACAAGATGGTCCCTTCCAAGCCCCACCATGCTGGGATTCTGTGGAACCTCCAGCAGAAACACCAGCATGGAAAAAGCCACCCGTGGCAGGACCAGGGTTAAGAGGATCAGTGCAAGAATTGGGACATGGAAGACCCTGACCCTGCTTGTGAAAACAAGGAGCAAGAACCACATGGGCCATCTCCTGAACCACACACAGGATGAGGAACCAACATCTCCTCAGCTCTGCACAGCCACCAGCACAGGCCCTGGCTGTCACTGGGAGTCAGAGCCACCCCACCACTATTTTTACACCCAGCAGCAAAGCAAACAAGCAAAATCCTCCACGGAGGAGCACGTAACAGAAAACCACTCTCACTGTCCTGTGGTTAATAAGCTCAGGGCAGGAGGAGCCAGAAAACCAAAACAGGGGCCTTTATTTACACACTATTTCACAAGCTCTGCCCAGAAAAGGTTTTACAGTTCTGCAGGTAGCAGCCAAGAAACAGGCTCTGCCTCAGCAGCTCCTGGCTCCCCTTGGACAAGCACTAACAGGAGCTGTTCTGGTGGGATGCAGAAGCAGCCTCCTGGCCAGGGCACGGCCCTCCTAGGCACCAGGAGCCCAGCGTGGGGGCCAGCAGGAGGAGATGTGCCTCCTGGACATGCTGTCACACCTCACTCTTCCCTAAGAGCTTCTCCACCACCCATGTCCACGCCACTGACCCTCAACTCTGCTGCAGACTGAGCTCTGAGGCCTGAGCCATGAGGCTCATGGCCACCTTGGCTAAGCCAAGGGGCTCCTGGCCACTTCCCTTCAGATGTAAACATGGGTTAAGAGGGGATAAGACAAGCTCACAGAAGAGAAGCCCACTGGGAGTCACTAACTGCAGGTAAACCACCTCCCTTAGCCTCAGACAGCTGGAGAACACTGGAGGGGAGTGTCAGGTCTTCTTGCTGCCTTCTCTGGAGACCACTTTTGGCTAGGATTCATAGAATCACAGAATCATGAAGGTTGGAAAAGACCTTTAAGGTCATCAAGTCCAACCATCAACCCAACACTCCAATGACCACTAAACCATGTCCCCAAGTGCCATGTCCACACATTTTTGACCCCCTCCAGGGCTGGGGACTCCAGCACCCCCCTGGGCAGCCTGTTCCAATGCCTCATGACTGGAGATGTCCTGGGGGTGCATCTCCACTTGAGCCAGTATGGTCCAAACCCGGCGGGCACGGCCTGTGCCACCAATGCCCACACCCATTAACAGCTTGTGATAATTACAGGTCCCCACTGCACCTCACAATTACAGAATCACACAATCATTAAGGCTGGAAAAGACCTCTAAGCTCATCAAGTCCAACCATCAACCCAACGCTCCCATGGCCACTAAACCATGTCCCCAAGTGCCACATCCACACGTTTTTTCACCACCTCCAGGGCTGGAGACTCCATCCCCTCCCTGGGCAGCCTAGTCCAATGCTTCACCATTCAGAGACCCCCAGAAGCCCCTCTCCCCCCCAAGGAGCACCACCCACCAGCCACGGAGAACCGAGAGCCTCCTTGCGTACCTGCTGGCCGGCGTGGAGCTGCGGGTGGCCGGGCAGCCTGGGTGCCTGGGTGCTCTCCT
>NW_008625572.1:0-18593 GCF_000691845.1 Merops nubicus | reverse complement strand
CCCGGCAGCTGCCGTCTGGCAGGGATTTATTAATGGAAAAGTAACTTCGTTTTTCCGGAGACTTTTTAATAAAGTTGATTAAAACTAACAGGTGGCACAAAGGTGGCTACGTTTCACCTGCATGAAAGCAGAACTTGTGTTGTTTCACGGTTTTGTAGGACAAAGGTGGTAAGTGATTGCCATGAATGCTTTTGCACATTTTGGAACTGTTCTCTTTGCCCTTTGATTACAAATCTTTAGGGCACACAGAGGCCACTTTCCCATTCTTCAGTTTTTCCCATGCTCATTTTCCTCCTAGGAGGAAATTTGGTGGTTGATGAGGGGCTCAAGGCTCCTACTTTGGCACCAGAGAGGACAAAGCTTTGCACCAGAGAGGACAAAGGCTCTACAGACACCAAGTACCCCCTGGACTGCCCTGGTTCCTGCTCCTTGCAGAGCATCTCTGGCTCCTTCCTAAGGTGGGCTGAAAACTCCAGCAGTTCTGGACTATTTTGTGTATGTGGGAGCAATGCTTTAGGGAGGTTCAAGTGGGTAGTGAGTTTATTAGTCCCATTCATTTTGGCCACGTGAGTCATGTCCTTAAATGCAGCACCTCGCTCCTCTCTGACGTGATGCCGTTTCTGACACCAGAATTTTGCTCCAGGTTAACATGGACTGGGTAACCCAGGACTCACCTCCTCAGTGTGAGTGAGACGTAGATACATGATCGTCCCAAGACAATCCCCAGACAAGTTTACCTTGGTTTAGAAGGGTGTCTCAGACCATGTCCCTTGCACTGGGCTACAGAAAACATGTCACCTTCTTTCCAAAAGACAACAGAAGGAGACCTCAACCCTCTTTTGTCTGCAGCCTCACCCAGGTTTTGTGAAGGCCCCTCCTCCCCAGTAGGAATGCAACCCTGCACCTAGGGAGAGCAGGAACCCACAGTCGATGGGATATTCAAGGATAATGTATGGGTGGAGAAAAAAACAGACTGCAGAGAGGTCTCTTCATTTCTCATGTTAATTAATGCAAGGTGGAAAGCTATAATTAAGTTTCAGGGCTATGAATCCAGAGTGCAAAGAGGCATGTCCCGCTAAACCTGAACAAGGCAACTAAGCCCTAGACAGGATGGGACTGTAACAGCCTTTTCTCCAGCATTTCTCACCAATTAATTTAGGCAACTCATTTACAACACCCAAGGTGTTTGGGTTGGTGGGGGTTTTTTTAAATCCCTTTCTCAAGTGCCAAGCACAGTGAATGAGTGTGCTTGTTCTGTTCCAGCAGCTTCAGGTAGTTGAGAAAAGGATGAGGAGGAAAGACAGCCATGCAAAAATCAGGTGTTGCAACAGCACTCACATTCCTATGTAGCTCTGAGCCCAAGTGACTAGGCCAAGTTATAAAATCAGGTATCTCTCTTTCCCAAGGGATCAGCTCTTAGCAATTATTTAATATTTTTTCCTCATGAATTAGTAAAGATTCTGTGCTGTTGCTAATGTAAATGTGTCTCCAAGTATTGTTTTAAAAGTAATTTCAGAAAATTTATGAGGAAAATATATTCAGATGTTTTCTGTCCTGTTGTGAAAAGGTAATAGAGAAAGAAAATGTTCAATGCCTCGCACTTCTCCTTCAGCACACTGGGTGCTCACCGTGTTCACCGAGTATGTCTCATTCTCCAGTGGGTTTCCCATGGAATTGCCTTGTATAGACAAGTGCTCCGCAGGTATCCGAGAGCTGTACTTGTTCCAGCTATTTTCCTTCCCATTCCAACAGAGATAACTAATAAAGTTTCCTAGGGCCAGCAGCTGATATATTGGTCCCTGGTATGAAAAAGTCTTTGCAGCAATCTCCATTGCCTCCTCCTCCCTCCTCCCCACCTTGGAGCTCTAAGAAAACAGGGGATATGTTTTAATCTGGAAAATAAAAGTAAAAAGAAGATAATGTAAAAGATGTAAAGGCAGAAGCCCAAGGCAAACAGTTTCCCAGATTGTCTCTCCACCTGGAACCAATGTGATTGATACCTGATGCCTGTGCTTCCCTCTCCTAGGTCTGCAGGCTCGTAAATGTATTAGTGTACCCTGAGTCATGTACCCCAAGAGCAACTTCTTGCTGATGAACTAAGGGTGAGAAAGAAAAAGTGCCTTGAGACTTCTCTTCTGGTACCCTTGCCAACATTACCGTCATCAGCCCTGCCTTGGGTCTGCTAATCACACCTGCAAGGGTAGTTTCTGAAGTGCAGGTTCATGCAGCAGGAGCAGGAACAGAAGATAAAAGCAGATGTTTAATCAAGTGTGCAGCTATTGAACACTCAGGTTTGCAACAGAGCAAACACTTACTCTAAAGTCAGCTACTGGTCCCTAGTGGTTTCCAGTGCATGGCAGAGTGCAAACTCCTAATTTCACCTACAAGCTTCTTCTGGGAGTGGTGTTTCTGACATAACCTGTCAATACCCACACTACAATTGCAGCGTTTGGTGTGACTGTTTATTCAGAAGCTGGGATGTGTGGTTCCAAGTTCCTCTTTCTGTCACTAGAAAGGCTTCCAGCGCAGACAAAGCTTAGCAAATGTCTCTCTCCATCACTTGCCCTTCTGAAAGGGTCTGCTGTAGAAAATGGACCCTTTCAAACAGGTCAGATAATCATCTTTTGCCATTTCCATTTTAGTAGCATGTAAAAGCCTGAACTAGATTAAGGCCCCTTTCACTTCTGCTATATAAACAAATTGTTACGTGCGATAATTCTAAGAGCTGCTGCTGAATAGGTCTTTGATCTGTGGGAGACTGTGGGCTCAGCTAAAACCAAGGGGCTACAAGGAAGAAGCAATTCAGTAAACTGGAAGAAGTGAGGGTGTTGGAAAACACAGAAAGTGCCTCCCGGGACAAGGAGCACT
The DNA here is from genome assembly GCF_000691845.1 of Merops nubicus. NCBI lineage: Eukaryota > Metazoa > Chordata > Aves > Coraciiformes > Meropidae > Merops > Merops nubicus. The sequence goes on along the minus strand of NW_008625572.1, from coordinate 15,725 downwards.
GCAGCACATCCAAGCCAGAAGTGCAGCAGCTATTTCTGAGGCACTGCCTGGGTACCCAGGGAAGGAGAAGGTGTTTGTGCTCTGTGTGTACCCACAAGAACAAAAATACAGGAAAATCAATACAGAAAGGGTTGTGAGGGTGATGCTGAGCATGCTCCTCAGGCTCAGTTTTACTAGAGAGGCTACTAGAGACAGTGAAAACACTGCCTGTTCTTGGTTTTTCTCCTCCTGTTTTCAGGCAAAGAGGTCATTGTTCATGTTTTATGTAAATAAACTGGCCTACTGACAACAAAAAACATTGCAAGGCTACATATACAAACTCACCACTTGGAGAGCAGTGCAGGGAACACAGCTCCCACCCTGCTTCCAGGTGGGAAAGGTAAAGACACAAAAGAGCCTTTCTGTAGCTGTGGCTTTTTTATAACGGTCTGTGCTATTCTGTAGCAGAGATGTAATTCTTGAAGGACTTTTGGGAGACACTCAAACCCTTCCAGTGCTTTATTTTTCTTCTCTTTTTGCATTGTCAGTGAAGCAATGATAGCTCAAAACCAGCTCATCTGAAATTCCCTTAAATTGGAACAGGATTGTGATCCTTGAATATGTTTCAGATGATGGAGGTTAGACCAACTCATGTCTGGATAATGACATTCCCATTTTGTTACCCTGACACTGAGGAGCTCAGCAGACGGATATAGACAGGAAGGAAGTCCAGTGCCAGAAGCCCAGTGCTGGAAACCCGACAAGTAATGAGAGAGCTGGAAGGGAGTCCAGATTCTCCAGTGATCCCAAACGTCACAGCAGCCAGGTTTAAGTAAGTCTTCCTGAGGAACATGCCTGAACTAACCCTACTCGTTCTCTCATGGCAGCCCCTTCTATGCCTATGCGTGCTGGGTGCAGCAGGGCAGGCTCCCGCCCTGGTGCAGATGTTGGACCTCTCACCTGACCAGTGTCGTGCCTCAAGAAAGGCTTTGCTGGTGGGGGAGTGGCAACCCACCTAATCCCCCAGAGCAATCCACCCCTTCCTCAGTGTTGAGGGAGCCTGTTAGCTTTAAAGTCAGCATTCAGCAGTCATTACTCGTTGGTACTCGTGGGGTTATGAAGATGTCAAGAATGCCTGAAGATCTTCATAATCTGGAGTTTGCATTATCACTTGTTTTCAAAACTATGAAAGCATTGTTTTTCTTTTCCTAGTTTGAACTTATCCAGGTTTTTACACACAACATGGCATTAAGAAATAAAATTAATGCATTGCTGTTTGCCAGCAAACACTTTATGCATTCAGTTTTTCAAAGCATGAACCTACTTGTGCGTACATGAAAGAAGTATGTGTGTGAAATCTGTATGTGCACCCACCTGAGACACGTGATAGCCAGGCAAACTGAGAAAATGTTCCCTCGGCCAGGGAGTTGTGGGCCAGGCTGCAAATGCACGTTCCCTTCTGCAAATACAACCCTGGCGCAAGCTGAGCGCCAAGGCGGGTGCCAGGAAGCATTCAGGTTTCTTGTGCACACAGTTCTGGGGCTAGTTGCTACTACCCTTAAAATTACTTTAAAACAGATGGGATCAAGTTCAGAACCCTAGAAGCTTCTGCCTTTGCTTCAAGCAATTTTATGAGAGACCTAAACCAAACAAACCCTGAAAATAAAGGTTCATAGCTGCATTGCTGACACCACAGCAAAGTAGATTTTTTTTTCCTATCTTGGTGTCCTGCACTTGCGCTTAGATCTCTTTCAGTGCATTAGTTTCTTAACTTTTTCATTCCAAGTTGCTTTGATCCTGTCACCTTGCAGTTTCTTGAATTAGTTTTATCTCTTGCTTACCAATCTCCTCCTACTCCCTACACTAAGACCAAGATGTTTTAAATGCCACGGTCAGAGGTTTGCATTGCAGTTAATTCTTGAGCAAATAATAAATCATGAGGAAAAGGTGATGAAACTCCAGGTTTCACACAACATGTTTCAGCCCTGGTTTTCCTTTTCATCAGGAATAGGTTAACCTTGTTGGGTGTCAAAGCAACCAAAACATTTTTACCATCTTGTTCTTCCCAGTTCTTAACATTATTTATTTTTTTTTTAATGCTGTAGGGATGTGATATGTCTTGTGTTACAACCATGTGGTTCTGATCCCACTGCCCAAAGACTTCATGCCCACGTCCTTGACCTGTCAAATCCTGTGCATTACTCCAAGTTTCACTTGGAGGTGCCCTTGCCCCACTCATGCTATGGCACCTACAAAACACGCTGTCCGTGAGGTCTTTGGGCTTTTCCTGCCCTGGGATCTCCTGTGGTATTTGCTGCTCATCGGTTCCCAGACATCAATGCCTGCAGCCTGCTGCCCCACAGCAAAAGAGAAGCTGTGTGGCTGTGCAGCTGCCAGAAGTTTTTGCTTCCTTTGTGCAAAGCAGTTTGGCTGGAAAAGCTAGTTCGCTACTTCTGTAGCCTTGAGCTCCAGCTGTACCCTGGCACAAGTGAAATAAGGTCATCTGCCCCCTTTCCATGCCACTCCCAGGGCCATAAATCAACCTGTTAAGAGTGGTGGGAAACAAAGACGGTCTCCCAGAACATCAGGGAAACAAAGAAAGGAGTTTGTAATTTGGAAACAGGCAGTTCTCCAACATCAGTCTTGCAAAGATGGTCATGCTATCATTTCAGCACAAATTTGTCTCCTAAGAGTAGCCCCTAGCCCAAGATAAGGTTGTGCTGGTTGTCAGAGGAGAAGGGCTCCCTAGGAGTCCTCCAGGACCTCATCAAGGTTCCCCTGCCTACCTGTCGTCATGGGAGATGCAACTTGATACTCCAAGCAGGAGGGATGTCTGACTCCGTGCTTCAGAAGCACCTTGCTCTCTCATCATCATCACAAGAGGAGGCAAAGAGGTCAGGCAGCCCCCCTGAACTCTGCACTGTAGCAGTGAATATGAGCAGCAAACCAGTGACTGAGATCTTGCTCCCACCCATTGCACGGCAGAACCGTGTCAGAGTGGAAGTAGCGCGTTTCCCAAGGAACGCCTTGTGCTGCACAGGTGGTGTGTGGACAGGCAGGAAGCCTGCCCCATCCAGAACTGGGGAGTACAAAGCTAGCACTGGAACACTGAGAATAACAGTGCTCACCTTCAGGTCCTCCATAATATCATGGCTTTTTGTTTTGTATGTATATGTAGCATCGCCATATTCTTTTTGTTTCACTTCTGAGCTCTACGAAGGCTTAATTCCTCTTGCTTCAGATGATATCTGTGCTAGGTCTCTCCTCACAGCACTGTAAATCAGGTATAAGTCCAGGAAGAGCAATGGAAGAGTGATCTCAGAGAAAAGAGAATTGATTTAAGTATAGTTTTGATTCTTGGATGTTTCTTTGGTGCTTTAGAAATCAGGCACAAAGTGCCTACAGTTAATTATGATGGGAACCATCACCTTCAGGGGAAATATGGCAATGTGCTTTTTATCACTGATGAAATTATGAGGCAGGTCTAAGAGGGAAACATTGTGTCACAATCCGGTACTGGATTATTTTTGTGTAGTCTGTCCAAGTTATCTTTCCTTGGGCAGGAATCACCCAGCAGAAAAGAAAAGCCAGACCCCAGCAAGGCAGAGAAGGTGTGTGAGGCAGGATAGGAGCAGATCCTTTACACAAAACAGATCCAACAGGTCGATTCACCACTAAGACTGTTACATTCACAGTTCTTTGTTCAATCAGAGATTTCTGCTGGAAGTGAAAATATCATATTTACAAATCACAGACAATGTTACTTTAAATGCCATTTTAAAAGCCTGTGAACAAATTTGACACTGAAATATAAATTACATTGGTTATGTGACATTACAGCATCTTTTGTTAAACCCACGTGTTGCTGGGTCCTAGGAGAGATGTTTGAGCACTTCTCCTGTCAGTCTGGAAGATTTCTCAACCAAATTCACTAAGTGAAATAGATGCTGCTAGTGTTTTTGGGGTTGTTTTTTCATTGTTGTGGTTTGGTTATGGGGTGGGGTTTTTTTTATGTCAGTGTTTTAGCGTGTATAAACCCTGGCCTAGAGGCTCTGAAAGAAATTGTTCAACTGTGTGGCCATAGACAATTCCTTTATTTGTGTCCTGGTTCTCTGTCCATTAAATAAGCACAGTAATACTGACTTCCTTTATAAAGTACTTTGACTTTCTTTAATAGAAAGTGCCATATGAGCTAGACAATGACATGTCTCCATATTTAAAGTAGAATTAAAAGGTGAGAAATTCACAGAGGATGCAGGAACTTCTAGATGTAGAAGTGTAAACTTTTTCTAACATCCAACCTAAACCTCCCCTGGCAGAACTTGAGGCAATTTTCCTTTGTCCCATCACTTGTTACTTGGGAGAAGAGACTGGAACCCACCTCTCTACAACCTCCTTTCAGGTAGTTGTAGAGAGTGATAAGGTCTCTCCTGAGCCTCCTTTTCTTCAGACAAAATTGCCCCAGTTCACTCAGCCACTCCTCATAAGACTTGTGCTCTAGACCCTTCACCAACTCAGTTGCCCTTCTCCAGACTAACTCCAGCACCTTGAAGTCTTTTTTGTATTGAGGTGCCCAAAACTGAACCAAATAGTGGAGGTGTGGCCTCACCAGTGCCGAGTACAATTTCTTGCACCTTTGTGTAAGGAGTTTGGTCTTTTGATAGGTGATATTAGTTAGAATGTGCTGAAACATACTGTTAATGGAAAATATTGTTTCAGAGGTTGGGTGGTTTTTGAAGTATTGGGGGTTTATTTTGCATTTGTACAATATAAGTGAAAATTAGCTTGTTAAAATGAGAGTAGTGTTAGAAACTGCACAATGTGCTTAACAACTGGTGGAATAGTCACATAGCCAAGTACACTTCCTCTGGGAATCTAGTTCTACCACATGTAATAAGACAGAACACATTGGGGAGAAGGGAGTAATTTTAGCAGAATATATGCCTTCATGCTCATGCAAATACAGAATAATTTTCTTATTAGATTTGGACTGAGACAAATACGTGTGAGCTTCTGGAATCCAGCACTAAGAACACACAGGAGGGTAGCTCTGGACTGCTTCCCAGTTGCCTACAGCAGTGTTGCTCATTTTTTAATGGGTGGCAATCCATTACTAAAACATAAACAATAATAGCATGATAGCTGTGCATTTACTATAAGACTGAAAATGCATTCATGATAGCAGTGATAAGCTTGTATAATTGGAGCATATGCTTGGCCAGAGAATACAGAATTCCTAAAGATAGTGCTGTCTTGAGCCTATGGGAATAAAGGTTTTTTGATCCACACTCTTTAATGTTGTCTTAAGGCTGGCATGGGATGAAAGTAAGGAAGTGTGACCAGCAGGGCTAGGAGCAGTCCAGCAAAACAACTCCAGCTCCATGGAGGGTCCCATGTGGTGACTGGTACCACTGATGCAGGGTAATGGAGTCCTTGAGCACAGTGTAAAGATCTGGCGAAGGTCTTGCAAAGACATGCACCACACATTGATGCATGAAGATCCACTTGTTAGAACGAAGTAAAAAAATCTGACTTGTGCTAGTCTTTCACAGCTTTCCCATGTCCTGTCTTGAGGATAGCAGCTACAGCTTAATGAAAAACAACATCATTTGGCAGCAGGAACTTTTTCTGTTTAGCATTTTGTTCATACAATACTGTAGTCAGACTCTTTTCACAACCCAGGAAGCTCTCTGGGCCCACTGCTGGCAGAGGTAATGAAATTAATAGAAACATTTATAGATCTGAACAGTTGTAAACATTCACCAGGGTTTGTAACAAACAACCAACACCAGACCCAAAAGACCTGAGATTTAAAGACTTTTGTGTGCCCTTCTGCAGATAGTCTAGCAGCTCTGAGGGTTCATGCCCCACTGACATTTGCAGGGCTTCCATGATCCTTGGTGCTGTGTTGGGAAAGAAGGTCTAGATGGAGCTAACTGTAGAGCGCGAAGGTAGATCTGCACAACAAATGTGCAACATCTGTTTTCTCATGGAGAGCATTTGTTTCCTTAAGAAAACCCCTAACCTGTTGATGTCTTGGCATAGGGTAATGCTCATGTGGGAAATCTTGTCTTTTGGATGGGATGTTTGGTTCACTATTCACATGGTAAATGGAGTCACTCTTGTGATGGGAGAGGGTCCCTGCAACATTGTCTTCTGTTCTGTGACACTCCTGGAGCCACCATCCTACTCAATTTCTGTAGTCAAGCTGGGATGAGGCCCTACATAACCTACTATGGATTACCTTAAACTACAAGAAAAACCTCCCCTCGCTATCTTTACCATATGCAGAAAGGTGATATGTGATCATTTCACAGAATCACTATAGTTGGAAAGGACTTTTAAGATCCTTGAGTCCAACCATTATCTATCTCTACTAAGCCATTTGTACACCATATCCCTGAGCACTCCATCTACATGGCTTTTAAATCCCTCCAGGGATGGTGATTCAACCACTTCCCTGGGAAGCCTGTTCTAGTGCTTGATAACGCTTTTGGTGGAGAAGTTTCTCCTAATGTCTAACCTAAACCTCTCCTGCTGTAACTTAATACCTTTTCCTCTTGTCCTGTCAGTTGTGGCATGTGAGAAGAGGCCTGCACATGCAGTAATAATTTCTACTGAGTATTTAGATGTAGCTCATCAGTGCAGATGACACCAGTTTGGGGTGGGAGTCTTGATCTGTTTGAGGGTAGGGAGGCTCTACAGAGAGACCTGGACAGACCGGATTGATGGGCTGTGGTCAGTTGTATGAGGTTTAACAAGGCCAAATGTCAGGTCGTGAACTTGGGCTACAACAGCCCCACACAACGGTACAGGCTTGGGGAAGAGTGGCTGGAAAGATGCTCAGAAGAAAAGGACCTGGGGGTGTTGATTGACAAGTGGCTGAATATGAGTCAGCAGTGTGTCCAGGTGGCCAAGAAGGCCCGCACCATCCTGGCTTGTATTAGAAATAGTATGGCAAGCAGGACGAGGGAGGTGATTGTCCCTCTGTACTCAGCATGGGTGAGGCCACACCCCAAATACTGTGTTCAGTTTTGGGCACCTCAATAGAAGAAAGCCATCGAGGTGCTGGAGCGAGTCCAAAGAAGAGAAACTCAGCTGGTGAAGGGTCTAGAGCACCAACATGAGGAGTGGCTGAGGGAACTGGAGCTATTTAATCTGAAGAAAAGGAGGCTGAGGGGAGACCTTATTGCTCTCTACAAATTCCTGAAGGGACATTTTAGACAGGAAGGTGCTGGTCTCTTCTCACAAGTAACTAGAGAAAGAACAAGAGGGAATGGCCTCAAGCTTCTCCAGGAGATGTTCAGTCTGGACATTAGGAAGAACTTTTTCACTAAAAGGATGGTCAGGTGTTGAAACATGCTACCCAGGGAGGTGGTGGAGTCACCATCCCTGGATGTGTTTAAAAGCTGTGTAGATGTGGTGCTTGGGGATATGGCTTACAGGAGGATTTGGTACAGTATGACAGAGTAGGGTTAATGGCTGGACTCAATGATATTAACCTTCTTTTCCAACCAAAGTGATTCTATGATTCTAATGTATAAGTCTGTCAGTTCTGCAGAAGGTAATACCTGGGGGAGTCCCCAGAGTGGCCAGATTCTCCATCCTAGCTGCTAACACATTGACAGACCAAATACTGTCTATAAAATGATCTAAGCACAGCAGGAGCTGCCTGTGAGAATCTCTGGGGCTGCCCAAAACTCCCACTTGGAGTCCCAGCTAATTCCTCCTGCAGGAATTAGGCAAAGAGTTTGCTGTGAGGGTGTCTAGGAGTTGAGGCAATCACCTTGTCTCAGATCAGTCCCTTGTATCACCTCCACAGAGACTAGTTGGGACCTCTGGGACCACCCAGGGAACTAACGCCTTAATACACAGGGTGAAGATGTAACTATAAGACAAACTTTGAGTATCTACAATTTAAATTCTTGCTGCACAAGACTTCTGACTCCATTGCAGGAGGCCTGGATTTCTGGCATAGTAAAATACTTCAGAGTCCCAAGTGAAGCCCTGGGAAGAGAGCCAAAGGCCCTGGAAGCAAGACACCACCTCTGCACTCTCCTTTAGATCATTTTAGTGACAAACTCAAGACAATATTTTCTCTTTACATCCTTTTGATGCAGGAGTGCCTTGGGGATTGATTTTAAGACAACCCATTCAGTGTGTTCAAAGGTTGAGTTAGGGAAGGGAGAGAGACTACCAATGCATCTGTTAATCTCAGGTTCCTTGGGTGGGGTGAGTCCTGCTGAGCTGTGCTGGGCAGGCCTATTTCCCTGTGCTTATCTGCCCCTGCAGCAATAACGGGAGACAAGATTACACAAGGTCCTTCCTGGGAGGACTCAAGTGTTGCCTGTCACAGACAGTAGATGTTAGTAGGTATTTTGAGTTCAGGTTTCAAGCTTGTCTCAAAGCTGCAAATTTAATCCATGTTCTGGTTACTGTACCACTTCTGGATTCTGCTTGAAACACAGCTTTGGATGTTGTAAGCTGCCAGTGCATTTAGGCTCAGTGCATTGACATGTTTGGATAAAATGTCAGCTTTTGTTGTGACTCACTGATTGAGAAACACAGGGGATTCATGCTTCTAGTCTAATCCTTGTAATTATTCTCAGGAGGTTTTCCCCAATAGGAAAAGTAAGTTCAAGGTTCATATTAATTTTCCTGAAATACTGCTTTGGCTTCCTAGGAAGCTTTGAAAGAAACGCCACTGTCCAATAGATGGGTGTAGCAGAAGGGAACCCAAGACTATAAATAAAGCAAATTCCCTTTCTGTTCTTTCCTAGGTCTTTAGCACTCATCAGTTTCTCCCACACATCTCTGCAGACAGCAGTTTTCCCTGTGTTGCCTGTGATCACCTTATCACTAACATCATCCACATGGTGAGATACAAACTAGATGAGTGAATGACAAGGAGGGTGGAAAATTAGATTGTTAGTGATCTGTGGCCTGGAGTAACTGTCAGCCAGTTACTAGTGGAGTATCTCAGGGATTGATATTGGGGCAAATACTGTTTAATGTCTTTAATAACGGAATGATGGGATAAAGTGCACACTCAGTGAGTTTGTGGGTAAACAATCAATACCCTGGAGGACAGGGCTGCTGGAGGGGCCTGCGCAGGCTGGAGAGAGAAGCTCACAGGTATTAATGAAATTCAGCAAATGTCAATGCAAATTCCTTCAACTAGACCAGAATAACCCCCTGCACAAGTACAGGCTGAGGGCCAACTGGCTAGGAAGCAGCTTTGCAGAAAAGATCTGGAGGTCTAGTCGAAAAGGGTGTCCTTGCCACAATGGCATGCTTGGCTATATTACCAAAAACCTAACTAGCAGGAGGGAAGTAATTCTTCCCCTTTTATTTATCACCTCAAAGACTGCATCTGAAGCAGTGTGACCAGTTTTGGGTTCCCCAGTGCAAAAAAGACATTAACAAACCACAGCAAGTCCCATGGAAAACTACTGAGATGGTCAGGGCCTGACACATATGTTGTAAGAGAACAGGCTGAGAGAATTGGGCTTGTTCAGCCTGGAGAAGGCTCAGGGTTTTTTTTTATGCAGTTTACAGCTACCTAATAGGAAGGTGCAGAGACGACACAACCAGGCTTTTCTCAGGATGCTCAGGGAAGCAATGGATACGATTTGAAATGTGGGAAATTGATATAAGAATATAAGGATTCTTAAGGGAGGAAAAAAAACCCTGTAAGAGTGGTCAGATATTAAAAAAGGCCCAGACAGACTATGAATCTCCATCCTTATAGGTATTTCAATATAAAATGGACACAGCCCTGAGCAACCTGAGCTTACCCAGCCCTGAGCAGAAGGCTGGATCTCCAGAGGTTCTGTGATTTTGTGACCCTGAGTTCTCTGACAGGAAGACAGGGTCAGAAAAGATCTGTGTTTTCCCAGCCACATCTGTCAGCTTGTTCTTCACAGACATCAGGTCAGCAGAGCACACTCCACTGCACGTCTCAGTTCTGCCTTCGCTATTTTTGGCAAATGCTGGAAAATGAGTAAGTGGTAGATACAACCATGTTGACTGTCCATCAACACCATTTAGTGACCTGGATCTAATCCATTCCCTACTGAAGCCCCTTGTAAGATTCCCATCCTGTAATGGGATCTGATGCAGGTCCCATGAACACAGCAGCAGCATTAGAGGCAGAAGTCACAGTAAGTCAGTACAGAATTATCCCCTGCCCTCTCCCAGCTCTCCATCACACACACACACACACACACACACACACACACACACACACACTCACACACTCTCCCCCACATGTGCAGCCCCCTGTGTGGTATCTGCAGCTTGGTACTGTAAATCCTACAGTGCCAATATTAATTAAACAGGAGATGCAAGTTTACAGTCAATAAGAGAATGATGTTCTGTTCACTACAGATAAAACTGCTTTAAATCTGCAAGAACACCATGGGAAAACAGGAAGGTTGAGGCTATGAACGAAATGAAGTGATCAAAGAATATTGGCTTCAACAACTTGTGTTGTTTCATGATACTCATAATTCAGGGCAGAGTGTAGTGAGTCAAGTCTGATTAACTTCTTCTGGGATCTGACACCTTACTCTCTTTTGTAGCAAGAACCAAAGTACACAATGTTCATGGGAGAAAACTGATCAATGGAAGCGTGCCATTACCTGAAAGAATATGTTCTTTTGACTCTCCTCTGCTGCCAAACAAGTGTCTGTTGTTCCTTGAGCAGAAGAGCAATATAAAGAGCTTTACACAGAATAATGTAAAGAATAAATAGGCCTTGTGCAACATTCTCGGCAGGAAAACGGCAGTCTGGGGAGGGGTTTTGTTAATGCCCAGATCCCTGCTAGAAGCTCAGTGGGGAGGAAGGGAAGAGCAGGGAATGCAAACAATCAGACTCTTGTTAGGTGATGTGGGACCTACAAGCATACGAGAGGCTGTGCTTCCATAAACAGAGTGCGACATGAATGGGAAGTTAATTCTATTCACATTTACAATATTTCAATGGCAATATTTTCTGAACAAGGGTCCCTATTGATGCTACAAGTGCTTGCACATTGTGCCTGCTTCATGCTGAACAGACATGACACTATTCGAGCAGCTGTACTCTCTAATTGGCATCGGGAAGTTTCCAAAAATGATGAAAGGCTATATCTCATCTGTACCAAAACTATTTGGAACTTAACTAATTTTGGTGCCTGATTTCTTCTGTCTTTTTTTTTTTTTTTTTTTTTTTTCCTAATTGGCATCTCTGGGAGGATTTGTTCTCTCAAGTGGCAGAGTAACTAGAGGCCAAAACTTAAAAACATGAAGTCTAATATTTTAGTATTTTATCATGGGCTTGTGCTTATCAGAATAACAAAATAAACAGTAGTTTTGTCTACATTAGAAGGAACTTGCTGTCATCAACAGGCCATTTAGATATTAATTTTCATAAACTGTGTCTCCACTAAGAGGATTTGCATGTCTGCATGGCTCGACTCAACTGGCAAACTTCCCCTGTTGCATCCAAGGTTCCTGTACACTTCCTTATTCCAAGAAAGAACTTAGCCATAATAAAATACTTGGAAATTAAAGAAGAAGAAGGAAAAAAATTCCAGTTAAATAGCTCCTGTTATTAAAGAACTCTCTATACAAAGATGTGCTGTTTAGGGATACAAATTCTTCATACTCTCCAATGACATAGGTCTGCCAGCGAAACCTTTAGCCATAGACCAGACAAAACTCTGTGCTGGACTCTGAGCCAAGTTTAACACCATCTGTCTGGTTTAGAGGCCAATTTTTACACCATTTGTCTACAAAGGCAAATTTACATTAATGCTGCGGATCCTGCATGTTTGCTTAATAGCTGTCTGTACATCAAGCTGCCTGATTTTCTCACCCTCTTGTGCTAAAACTGTCCCCCTCCCTGGCCACAGGGAGAGCACGCTGCTGTAGGCAGGCCCAGGTGCCAGCTGACATCTGGAGAAAGCCTGGGTCGTTTCCAGTCTGGGATCTAAAAATCATCGATCAGAGCTCCAACCTCGTCCCTCATCCCTTCCTTTCCATGCAGTCCAGCCTTCCTTGATTTTGAAACCATTGACTAATTTCTCAGGTCCCCAGGGGCTCACACAAGCTCCCTGGAATTCAGTCCCATCTGCAGCAGTGCTGAGCTGGTAGTTTAACCCTTGAGGGATGCAGCAGGGAAGGGCAGGAAAGCTTAGGAGGAATTTCCTTAACTATGGAAATGTTGCTCTTAAATTACATCAAAGCCATGGAAATCCTCCCACTACCCCTTCCACTTGATCATATACATTTTGTTGTCTGTCTCTTAAAAATTTTCTGCATGGCTATGTTCCATACCTTGGTCAGAATAACACTTCATCTTTTAATCTTTTCTCCTTTGGCAGTGTCCACCTGCATAACTCCTCTGGAAAAGTGCTATAAAAATAACAGAATGGGGGCTAAGGCATGTCATATTGCCTTATGAAAACCTGAAAATTAAGAGGAATAGCTGTCATTTTCCACCTTCACTGTGACTTTGTTATCATCTTTAATCAGTAATACGTTTTACACTGCTTTAGATTTTCAACACAATGAACAGCAGATTCTCACAACCGTAAGGATTAGTTACAGAGATATTATCTCTGAACTAGATGGAAAGTAATGATCTTGCAGCGAGAGGACACCTCGACAAACCAAAAAGATATTGCTTTGATTCAGATAGGTCTGAGGCTGTGGACTAGTAATTTAATTTCCATGCTTCAATTTCTCTATCTTATTGAAACAGGAACACCGATATTCATCTTCCATGGAGGGGCATTCTGATGAGGATGAGTAGGGTAGTGCAGGGCTTTTACAGCGGGAAGTGCAAGAACAAAATAAAATTAAAATTTGAGAGATGAAGAAAAATGGCAGGTGCAGAGAGGCTGAGCAGCTTGCTGAGGTCTGTGCAGCAGTCCATCTGTGGAGGCTGGATCAGAAACCAGGAGCTGCCAGCTGCTGCTCCTATTGCAAGCAGCTTCTGGCTGAAACCAAGCTTCGCAGAGCCTCCAGAGAATAAAACCATAGATATTTTTCCCCCCCCCGAGTTGGTTATTTTCTGGTTACTATTACAGATTGTGCTCTACCTAGCAGTGCAACACTGGGCCATGTGCCTGGTGACATTTTGCAGTGGTGGATGCCACAGTTAGCAAAATGCCTCTTAGTGAAGTGAAAAGAATATTGCTGGTTGACCTTTTGGTTGAGGCACCTGTCCCAGACTGCTGCATATGTTAGTCAAAAGACAGTCACATGCTTCTTTTTCCCTTTTTCATACTTTTACAGGCCAGAAAATCCTGCAGCCTCTGAGCAATTAAAAACAGTACACTAAATACTTTGAAGGGGCCATTTCTTGCATTATTAAACCAGAACCAAAAAGCCTTAACTTTCACAACAAGCTGAAGAGAGGGAGGAGGCAGAGTGAAAGATGGGACAGAGCAAGTTATTAGCAGTCTCCCACAAACAAGTGTCCTGAGTGATTATGGAGGTGCTGGGCTGGGGTCAGCCATGGTAACTCCACAGACTTCCCTTGCAACACTAGCTCTGAGGCTTGGTTTTGCACCTGATGCTCTGGGCTCAGTGTTAGGTCAGGTCAAGGCCAACCATGTCCACTGAACCCTCAGGCAATGACCTCTGCTTCTGCTGCTTGGAATAGATGAAACTTGCCCCCCCCCCCCGTTTTTTTTTCTTTTCTCCTATTTCAGATCAGCATCCACTCTTCGGTTCAGCCTTGTGCCCTTTTCTCTTTCTTTAAGAAAATTAAGTCATTGAACATATGTATATGTTCTATTGTGAATTCAGGGGGTTGAGGGATATTGATTTAGCTGGAGTTTTGTACAGAGTTGTGTATTGTAGTTTGTACTCTGACAGCCTTACGCTGCTCCAGTGTTTGTGTTGGATATATTCTCACTTTTTGCTGAGAAATCCAAGTCAGCACTGAGGTGAACTAATGCCTGTAAAAGGCAGGTATGTAAGTGTCATCCCGATTTCATGGCTCAGTTGTCTGTACAGGGATACAAGTTTAATCACTGGCATTTTGGTAATTTCTAAGGAGGCTTTTGAAAGCCCATCCTTGGCCAGGGTTAACTGGGAAGCTCCAGATGGCTTCTATCACTTGAGCCATGCACTTTTCATGGCTGTTTCTGAAAAGACACTTCTGTGTGTGCAAGCATGAGAATGACTGCAGCCTGAGCTCATAGACAGGACCTGTTTAATCACAGCTTTAATTCATGTTGGTCACAAAATCAAACCTGTTTTGAATAGAAATAGTAAAAGTTTGCAGACGTTAAGTTTTTCAATCAGGAAAGGAATCAGTATCATGTATCTTAGGTGACTGAGGGCAGAACTGGAATGTCAGAAGTAAATGGTCACTCTCCAAGCAGCTCACAGGCTTGAATGTGCTCAAATTTTTTTAGACAAGCTATTTGAATAGCCTTTAGTAGACAACAAATATAGACACTTCTGCCACTTTGCAGAGAATAAATGTGTCTAAATTTTCGTGCTATTTTTTTTTTACTGTGGGCTATTTACTAGGGGATATTCTTCCTTTATTTGCAGATTGTTTTCGTTATGAAAAATATATGCTCCATGGGGTCACTGCAAATGTACATCAGACTAGAAATCATTCAAATGATCTTTTAAAGCTTCTAGATGATATTCTGAAGATATGATGGCTAAGAAAGTGAATGTGTTCCCTAAAACATGGGAAAGAAATTAATTTTTCTCCCAAAGGCCTATGCATGGGTGATACTTATTTTTCAAAGGTTTGCTCTGAACTGTTTGGTTTGGTTTGTTTTTTTTTTTTTTTTCAGACTAAGAAGTAGAAAGACAGTAATAGGAACGAAGTGCCACTGGTAATGCAACATCAGTTCTCTTCTTCTTTCTCTTTTGCTTTAATATGCAAAGTCTGATAGTTGCTGAAATATATTCAGTCCTGATAGACAAAATGGAGAGCTGGAAAATACCTAGGATGCTGAGTGGCTGAATAGGAATACTGACAGTGGCTGTGAATTTTCTGAACTGTTTCATCTCTCAGATTTTTCACTTCCAAAGCAAAGACAAACTATTCACTACTCCACAGGTATTTCAATAGATCACTTCATTGATGAGTGGATATGCAATTAAGCTCATGCTAAGGCACTCATTAGCCATAACACCTATAGCTCTTTAATTATGGGGATGGAAGACAGCAATCAATTATATGAGTTAATCATTGAAAACTGCCTGTCATTAATTCCTCACTGTTTGGGAGCTAAAGCTTGAAGGGTGAGTCTTTTCCCAGTCAAAAGCCTCACTGAGGACAATATGGACTTTTCTAGACAGGGTCAAATGGAAGTGAATGGGAGTTTTGCCTGCGTTGAGAAATAAATGCATTTTGTTGTTGTTCAGATCTTTCCCTTCCCCTCAGTGCTATACCAAATTCCATCGGTCAGACCTTGCTGCTGTGGTAAGATTTTGCAGCGTGGGCATTGAAATTGTCTGAACGAGCTCTAGGTTATAAGCCTACAGTGCATAGCAATTTCCATGGGCAACAGGTCTCTTCTCTTGTATAGCCAGCTGCATGCCTTCCTGCTTTTTCCCCCTTCCTGCATAGGAGACCCCAGCTTTGGAAAAGGAGATTGACTTTCAGCTACCCTATTCTCTTCTCCAGGATGGGGAAGTTGTCTTCTGCTGCCGCTTAACTGCTCTTCATATGAGCAGAATGGCTGCTTGCTGCCCAGATGCTTGTTTAATATATATATATATAT
>NW_008625571.1:58979-60908 GCF_000691845.1 Merops nubicus | reverse complement strand
GCCTGTCCCTCGGCGGTAGTGCAGCGTGTCAGGGTGTTTCTGCCAGACGTGTGCCCGGCCCCATCCAGCTGTGTGTCGTAGCCATTTTCTCTTCGAGTATGCAATATCCCATACCATTGCTGCCACAACTAGGTGATGTGCCATAACTGATACTGTGGAGCATTGACAGTGCAGCCGAAAGTGGTTTTATATGCAATATTCTGAGCAGTGGGAGCTCACTGGGGCTTCTCATAGGTTTTTAATGAAGACTTTTAATAAAGGCTTTAAAAATTAAAAAAAAAAAAAAGAAGGAAGAAAAACTTGGTCCTTGTATCCCTTCCTATGCATTTTGAATGATATGAAGATGAAATGCATTACTTAAATGTGTATTTTTATCCATATATTAGAGTGTATTCCTTGTAAAGTATTTTTATATGCTAATTTTCTTATGTATCTATGAAAGCACAATATTTAAAAGTACAGCATTTCAAAGAATATTTTAGTCCTGTTTTGGACCTATTTGTAAATCTCTGTATTTAAATGGGATTGCAATTACTTTGACTTTTTTTTTTTAATTAAATAAAAGCAAACAAAATGTGTTGTGGTTTGTGTTTCTTTCTGCGGGAGGATGATAGTGAGGCAACACTCTGCTTCCAGCTCTGTTTTAACTTGCTGGAGGACCCCCTGTTAAGAGATGCCTCAAGGGGCAGGGGGGAGGGTGCGCTAGGGGTTTGCTCAGGGACCGTGGCTGGTAGGGCTACTGGTATGGGGCTGGGATTGTCCCTTCCCACCATCCGGCAGTGAGAGCTGGGGCCAGTTGCTTCCCTTCCTGTGGACTTGGAGGCACTTTTGCTGTAGCTCTTGGTGGTAAGAACTGGAGATGCCCATTCTCATGGTTACAGCATCACTTGCAGCTTCACTTGGCCACACGGGAATCTTGCTGGGTTAAACCTGGGCCACTTCATGGCAAAACACTGATGCAGCAAAGCATATAGAGGCCATGATGTGGCTATGGCAGCATTTGCAAAGCTATGGTTAATTCCCTGGGATGGATAAGGAAACCAGATGTCCAAAGAGGTGATTGCCATGAGCCCAGAATGTAGTTCCTTGTGTTGGTATTTGAAAGTAAGGGTATCTTCCCTTTGCTCTTACAAAGGGGTTTGGGGCACCCCTGCACTCCCACCATGGGCATAGGCTGGGATGCTCCCCAGATAAGGCCACAGGCAATCTCTGCTTGCTGGCAAGGAAAGGGCGAGCTGGGTTTTGCAACCCTTCATGGCCAAGTGGGTAATGAGGAATTTTTCAGAGGCTGAGCATGGTATGGAAATGCTCCTGGTTAGACCTGGGGAATGATTGCCACGTAAACAAGCCTTATCTGCCATCTCTGGCTGCTCTCCATGGGTGCAGACTTCAGAATGAGCCCCTTCACACGTTTGGCACCGGGGACTTGCCAGTGCTGCACAGAGCCAAGCAGGGCGCTGGATGGTGGCAGGTGGAGCGAGTGCCAGCACAACGTGAGTGAGAGGTTATCACGGTGCTGCTCCCCTGGTATGTGCTGCCCTTCCCCTTGGTGGGTGCTGTAGCCTCCTGCTAATGTCACCTTGCATCCCGGGGACCTCGGCTGAGGGAGCCAGCTGCAGCCATGGGCAGGTGACAGCCGCCCCTGGCCGATGGGCGGTGGACGGCCGCCCATGGCAGGTGGGTGAAACCCTCTGGCAGCAGCTTGTGGCGCTTAGAGACTTTTAAAATTATTTCTTTACTTACTTTAGTTTAATGTGAGTCACATTGCAGGAGAAGAAATCCCTGATGAAGACCTCAAATAACAACGAGCAAAATAACCAACCAATGGGGCTAATCCTGGCCATGGGGTGCTGGACCCTTAGCAGTGATCACAAATGTTTTACTTTTTCACAAAGTCTAGTCACCTACATGTTGGGTTTTTTTCTTTCC
>NW_008625571.1:54866-58968 GCF_000691845.1 Merops nubicus | reverse complement strand
ACCTCAAATCACGACTTCAAAGGTCTCTGTGGTTTAACCTCCCTCTGTTTATCTGAACAGTCCATCAGCAAGCCTGAAATGCCCAGTCCCATACAGCAGGAAAACAGACGTGGAGATTTTCCTGGGGTTTCTTTTTATTGCTATTGGTCTTTTCTGTTGTATTTGAATCTGTGTGGTAGTGGTGCCAGGCAGCCAAGATGGTAGAGACAGGAGTGGGCAATGCCTTGGGGTGGGCTGAGTTGGGGCAGCTCAGCCCAGTGGCAATTCATTAAGCTGCAATTGTGTCCATGTGGCCCTGTGAAGGATCCAAGGAAAGCTGATGTCTGCAGGGACAGTCTTGTGAGGACACTAGTGCTGTGTTTTGAAAGAAAAAAAAGAACAAGAGAGGGAAAATGGAAGAAAAAAAGGATGGCTGTCGCATGGGCTTGTACGACTGAGCACATGGCCACCTGCACCTGGAGAGCTGGTCCGGGGCAAACAAAGCAGCAGTGAAGTAAGGCCACAGGCTGGGCAAGACAGAAGTGATGTGGGCTGGGACCAGCACCGTCCCTTCGTCATGTTCAGCCAAGTCATTGCTGAGGAGAACAGCCAAAGCCCAACAAACCAAACTGCTGTTGGCAACCTAGGGATATTTTAGCTCTTCCTGGGCAGGGCTCACACAGCATCAAGGGCTTCCCCGCTGCTCACGCTGCCCAGCCAGCAAGGAGGCTGGGAATGCACAAGGAATTGGGAGGGGGCACAGCTGGGACTGCTGACCCCACTGACCAAAGCTGTGTCCCAGGACGGTGTGCTCAGCAATGGAGCTGGGAAGGATGGAGGTGGGCAGGGTGGACATCAGTTAGTGGTGAGAAGTTGTTTTCTTTTCCATCACTTCTTTTTCTTGGTTTTGTTTTTTCCACCTTCTTGTGTTTGGTTGTTGGTTGGTTTTTTCTTTCCTCCTTTTTTTTTTTTTTTTTAATTATTAAACTGTTTGTAGCCCAACCCACGAAGTTTTTGCATGCCCAGCCTTCTGATTCCCTCCCCAACCCACTGGGTGAGGGGTAAGCAAGTGGCTGTGTGGGGCTGAGCTGCCAACCGGCAAGAAACTCTGTGTGTGTCTATGTAAAATGGAATATTTTATAAGGAAGGAAAAAAAAAGCCCAGACCAACAACCCTGCAATAAATAATAGGTTCAAAGAAAGAATTGAACTTCTCAAAGACCCAAAAAAAGCCTCTAAGAGCATAAGTGGTTTATAAAGTAAAGTTTTATTTTCAGTTATAGGGTGATTACAAACTCATCTAAAAAAAGCAAAGATGACTTAAAAATATCCATATACATTTTATTTATCTAAAAAGCAAAACAGAAAACTGCAAAATACAAACATTTACCATATACACAAAGGCTAGGGTTTTTAAGATTAAATTACACTCCAGGATTTTTTTTCAAATACAAATATTCCTTTTTGGAACACACAAAAAATGTTTTAAAATGTTTTAAAAATATTTTTCCTTTTTTTTTAAAAAAAAGTTCAGGTGACATTTTGTTGGAGACCATCACTGCCTCCTCACTGTATGTGTTACTCATCACATTACTTAGTCACAGTTGCTAGGAATTTAAATAAAAAAACCACCACTGCTTTTTATCCAAATACACCAAACAAGATGGACCACCTCTTACAACGTGAAGTCCCTGGCAACGTTAGCAGGTAACAATCACAACATTACACTGGAGAAAAACAACATCCTATTGAACAATGAGCACTTCAGAACAGTGTTGGGATGCTGCAATGCTGAGGGGCTGTTGCTGGCTTCCAGAACAGGAGCAGATGAGTAACTCAGCTTGCTCCCTCAGGACTTTTTTTTGTTTCCAGCCTCTCAACATGATTTTGCCACTATGCTCTTTTAGTTTTCTTTACATATTGAAAAAAAAAAATTAGATCATTGCAACATCTCAACTGCAGAAGCCAATAGATTCAGAAACAATATGTATCATGCTAACATGTACTATACTAGAGAACCAAAGCCTTCCCCCACATATGCATGCACACAAAAGCACACATGCACAGCTCCTTAGTAAAATCAAGTTTTACCTTTTTTTTTAAAAAAAAAAAAACCAAACCAAGCCTGTATTTTTTCCCATTATTTTTTCTGATTCCTCAAGTTGGACCACATTTTTCCTGTGCTGCAAATGGGAAAGTGAGCAGCACTGTGCTGCTGTGCACAGGGCCAAACCATGGGGAGGAAGCCTCAAAAAACCTGCCCCTTTTAAAATTGTCTTTAATTTACTTGACCCCTACAGCTCAGGGTTGTGTAAAGTTTCTTGCAATTAAATTCTGACACTTTTACTGAGTATTTCAAAGTCGGACATGGCAAAAATACGAAAGGTTGTGTCTGCTCTGCCATTCTATAACCCAGCAATACCAGCAGGCTCAGACTCTTTTCCAGTTGAAAACCCTGTCATCAAAGTTTTCTGCCTTCAAAGTGGATGGAGGAGTGATTTGGTATTTTTAATGTTTTCAACCTGTAGAAGTTAGAGCTTGCCTCTTTTTTTTTTTTTGTCTAATGGTGTCTGAAGCTTTTTCTGCTCTTGTTTTAAGACATGAGGAAATTAAGATCACCAATTCACACCAACAATTGGAAAAACCATGAGTAACACGTGAATATTTGACTTTTGCTGTTTATTTTTTAAAAGAAAGAAATTCAACTTTTAATTTTTTTTATTTATTTATTTTTAAAGTGGAGAAGGACTGCCAACATACAGGTTTATTTTGGGCTGGCAGAAAAGAGCCATGATCTGGTGGATGGTGCAGGGCTGGAATAGGTGGCTTTCAATCTGGGGCTGGTTACACTCAAGTCTTTCTTGAGCAAGCTTTTTTCATAAACTCAAATTGACCATTGATACCAATAGAAATTTTTTTGTGACCAAACTGTGGAGCTCAGAGGGACCTCTTTAACACTTGATGGGTTTCTTAGGTGTCAAGTTTCACTGAATCAACAAGTACTTTCTATCTTAAGCTTATCTTTGCTTATAAGAAATAAAACAAGCTACTAGGGTCTGAGAGTTCCTGACCTTTGTTCATGCAAATATACAAATACACAACTACACCTCAAGCCTAAACACAAGGCTTTGAATGCTGAATTTGGAGAAAACAAGTCCCAGGCAGCTGCCTGAAGCCACACCAGTCCCAGCCTCCCCTACAAGGAGCCATGAGAGTTTCCAAGTGTAACTTTAAGGCTTCCTTGGAGGGGCCATGGTCCTGGATTTTGTCATGACTTCCCCCCTTCCACCACCCCCAATTTAGAAAAGGCCACTTGGGCACCCTGGCAGGTTTGGTTTTTGCAGGCAAGTGGTGCCTAAACCTTCTCAACCCTCATCCTAAACAGCTCTGCAAGACACATGAGTTGCAACCTAGGAATAGAAGCAATGTCCCCACTTGTGTGCATGCATACGAGGGTGGAAGGTTTCATCCACGAGTCTACATACAGATTTTAATTTTATTTTATTTTTTCACTGAAATTGAGCAACTTTACTTGAATCTCCTCAAAACGATGTCAGGGTCATCTTTCTTCCAAGTGTACTTGAGCTGCTTAACTAACTTGTCCACTCCATTCAACACACGGCTTATTTAACATTTTATATACATTATGCCTCCATGAGTGATCCTACAGGAACCACAAGACATGGAAGCTAATAATCAGTTATTAAAAAAATGTTCAAATCCTTCTCCCACAGATGGAGTTTTGCCACTGATGCAACAAGTGGGAGCTTTGAACCCAAGTGTGACAAGCACGACCTCAATGAAACTCTAAGTCCCCTTAGCAAATAAAAACAGACTAGGAGGAGACTTGTGAAAGGCCTGTCGGATGGAAATGTCCATGTGTCTTCAGGTCTACTTGGCTTAGGTCTAGCGCTGCGACAGAGAAGAGGAGCTAGGCGTAGCTGCAGCTGAGAAAGGAGGATGCACACAGGACAGAAAAGAGCTGCAGAAGGTGCTATCCTGACAGTGACCTTAAAGGCTCTGCTGGTGGTTGAGGGTTTTTTGTGTGTCACAGCAACCGTAAGGCTGCACCTTTTGTTTGTTTGTTTGTTTTCCTCCTCTCCCCAAGAGCAGCAGTGAAAATC
>NW_008625571.1:46464-54835 GCF_000691845.1 Merops nubicus | reverse complement strand
CAGACCATTCCTAACTCCTCTCCACTCCCAGGAGCTGGGCTGCTTGCTGCAGGGCGACCACCAGCATTGTTCTAGATGTCAAATGCAGCTGCTAGGCTTTTGTATTTTCATTTACAACACAAGAACAAATCCATGGTGGCCCTATTACACTTTAAAGAGGATTTTTGTAAGTGTGCGGATCTGTTTGGACCAGATGAAAAGGAAAGCTATGGATGAGAAGGAAACTGAGGACAGTACCAATAAAACCCAGTTCTGTTTATGGAATCATACTGTTTAAATACTGAAATACAGACTACTGGTAAAGTCCCTTACAATAGATGCTCATTCACAGAGATCATAACTAGTGACAGGTGAACTGAAGAAGTTTGGAAAATTGAGAAGAATAAGAAGCAGGCTGGAGAATCTTGTGGGGTAAATGCCCCCCTTTACATTTCTACTCTCTCTTGATTTCAGTTCAGCTGGAAATAACTACTGCTGAAACTCAGCCGGTTTCAGGCCCAGAAGAACTCATGAATACAAAGACACATGAAATATGAAAAGGTGTGGGGTCTATTGTGGTTTATTCTGGTTCTAAATATCTCATGCCAAAACTGCACTAACCTTTCCCTGGATCCAAATCAGTTAATCTATAACTAGTTGTGAAATTTTAATACAGAGTTCCTCATTTCCATAAAACAGGTAAAATAGGTCACAAATATTCAAACAAGTAAATTAGGAAAAAAAAATCAGTTGTATTTGCAGTCAGAAATAGGTAAAAACCACAGACTTTTTTTAAAAATTATTTTTTAATAAATTTGGCAGATCATCATGTTGGAATGCACATCTATCAACAAGAAAAGTTCAGAAATCTGATAAAAGTGTTAGGAAAACCCCCAAAACTGTAAAAACATGAGTGTGCTCACTGGAACTCAAACCCCAAATAAAACAAGAAGAATTGATCAATATTTTTTTTTTTTCTGAGGGAGTGGGGATCTGTTTTCCAGAAACAGTAATTTTGTAGCTCTTTGTGAGTCCCAGCCCTCCCTGGCGGTCATGCCAAAGGCACAGCAGGGCCAGGAAGCTGACAGGGGACGCTTCAAGGAGGTTCTTGCATATGTGCGAGACATTTTCACTTGGTACGTGGAAGCGACTGATTTGAATGGCACAGTTTAGATCCAAATGGGGCTGGGTTCCAGGACTCTAGTAGTTGTACTTCGAAAGGTGTAGTATTAGCCCTCTGGTTCTTCACACAAAGACACTCTCCACCGTGTGGGAGATGGCTGAATCCCCAGCTGACTCGCCAGAGACATCTCTGATGGAGCCAAACCATTTTTTTTCCCCCTCTAACTAAAGCCTGTCTCAGCTCTAAAGTATAAAAGTGATGTGCAAACTATATCTCAAACGTAATTGTATGACAATGTAGATATATAAAAAAACTAAATCAAGCATCAGTGTTTCATCTGCACTCACAGAAACCATTAATTTAGCACCCCCCCCCAACCTGCTACTTCCTCTTCACCTTGGCAAGCATGCCTGTTTACTGCAGACACTATAACTCAGAAATGAGAGTCCAAGCTGAAGACTACTAAGACAACTATCTTTGATTATATTTCCTTGTCTTTGATGGTTAAAGGATTAAAAATTTAACAACATTAGCTATATGCAATGTTTCTTAATTTTGCACATATTTGATGATACCCACCAGCTCACAGAATTCCCCCAGTGACCTTCAAATACCTACTGCCCCTGGCCCAGGAGGTTGCCATCTCCAGCTGTGGAAAAGTTTCACATATAACTCTCCTAATACAGTAACCAAAAAAAAAACAAAAAAACAACCAAGAAAACAAAAGTAATTCTGCCATGGCTGGTTTTGTTGCTGCAACTCAGCTATCTGCTGTAAAAATGTGTACAGATTCAAAATAGAAAAATTTTGGAAGCAATAGATGCAGCCATGTTTTCGTCTTTTTTTTTTTTTTTTTTTTTTTTTTTTTTTTCTTTAATTATTTTGGTCCATCTCTTAGTTTTAAGTCACCCCTTTTCTGTTACAGGAAAACCAACAAGCTAATCAACAAGTGTCTGTGCTGCTGTAGCTAGTTAGCCCATGGGAAAAGAAAAAATAAAACAAAACTACTATATAGGAATGTTAAGAACTGGATGTGTTCCTGTTTTAATGACAAACTCTGCTCTGACAGACTAAGCTGACAGCAGAATAAATAAATATAAACTCTGCTTTTATCAAGCATTTCCTCCAAATACCTTTGAATAGCCTAACTGTGGTATCATAACAAGAAAAAAACCCCTCTCCCTCTAATACAATGCCCACAAGAAAAGGTTGTTTCACCAGAGAACCTGTTCCCAGTAAAACCTGCTCAAGACTGAGTTTTGTTTAAAAAAAAAAAAAAAAAAGAAGAAAGCTTTTGCCCATATTTATGTAAGAGGGGTTTTCTTTGGAAACATCCACCTGACCCACATGAAGCAACCCCCCCCATTCCTATACTCCTTGTAGTGGTTTCTTTTCACTCCCCAGTCTAAGCTGGAACAGTACACAATTCCTCCTGACCCAACACAAGATGTTTCAGTCTTACATGTTCCCTTTGCTTTAACTTAAAATCCTGAAAGCACTGATTCTTCAGCAGATAACATTCATAAGCTTCATAAATGTCTTCCATTCTCTATCCCCTCTAAAAAAAAAAAAAACAAAACCAAAAGGGTTTAATCCAGTGATGGGCAAGGAAGCTCAGGGCCCTAGGTCCACTGCTGCTATGTAGTAACAAGGGACTTAGTCCTTTTCTCTGTTCCCCCAACAGTAAGGAACACCCCCTGTTCCCCCTCCCCCCCAAATAAATAAATAAAGCAAATCCTGGTTACTGAGCTTGGCAAAGCATTTTTTGAGATACATGGATGAAAAGCACCTGTTTGCTGAGTGATATTATTATCTTCATTACTACTATTATTAACAATGTGTCTGTTATAAACATTGGTTACACCAGGGGTAGGTGAATGGGTTTTGTTCTTCCTGTTGGGGATGACCTAGTTTGTGTTCACCTTTGGACAGTCAGAGTCCGGAAGGGATTCTTTTATTCTTCTGCCCAAAACCCAAAGTCCAATAATTAACATGCAAACAACTGAGCAAGCAGCCATCTGAAGCACCCATAGGGCAGGTGCTGCTTCTCCCCTCTCAGCTCCTCAGCATTTGCAGCCCAGGGGACAGGTTGCCCCTCCCAGTTTGCAGAATTCGAGTTTACACCAGTGCCTCCACACTAAAATATGCTTTGCTGGAAAACTCAGGAGCAGGTACTCAACTCCACTCATGCACAAACAGCAGGCAATCAATCCACTTAAGTAAAAAACCAAAACCAAAACCAAACCTAAAAAAAAAAAAAAGTTTAAAAAAAAAAAGAAAAAAGAGTGAAGCATGCCCAATCCTGCAAATGCCTTCCTAAAGTCGTCCTCTTGTTGGTGTGACACGTCCCAGTGCCATGCTTGGGAGGGATGGCCACCAGGCTTTTCACACCCAGCCTCCCTTTCAAAGCCTCTGCTCCGGCTGCCCGGCTGTGTCGTTATTCATGGACCATGCTAAACATAACTGTACCCTTCCCCTGACGTGACCCTGGCGCCTGGCGTTTACCACAACTGAACCAGAGGGTGGCAATACTACACCTTCGAAAATTCTCTTCAAACAGCATCTTTTTTTTTCAGTTGTATCTCTCAACAGAGCTGCTTTTGTGTGTTCTGTAGGTTACCCTGCTCCCACCCATACCAGCACCTAAAATTGCTTTCTGAGACTTGAATGTATTGCTGGCAAGACAATCAATTCAAGTGGTAAGGTGTATAATATTTAGAGATAAAGAGATATATATATTTAAAAAAACCCAATAATAGTAAATTCCTGTAATATGTCTAGTCTGATATGAAAGTTCTCCCTCTACAGAGAGACATCTGCTGTGATTACCTTACAAAATATTTAAAAAAAAACACACACAAAAAATAACTTTCTCTGTGAGAAATAAAAATAAATCCTAGTGCAAATATAAAGCTCTGTAAACCTGGTCCTATGAGAATCTATGGTTAGTAAACGGCAGTTAAAGCAGGTTTATCCTCTCACAGAGAGAGCTCACATCATGGTTTCCACAATGATATGAGTTGGCTTGATCAATCCGCCATTGGAAGTGCCGTTGGGGCAGAAGGGAGTGCCACTCTCCGTCTCCTTGGACCACCGATTCACTTCCTTGGGGGCAGCCACTGCTTTTATCCTCTGAAAGGAAGAAGAGGAGCACACGTCAGCAGAGCAGGCGCCTCCCCCAGGATGCCCCGTGTGGGCTGGGGGTGGCAGCCAGGGCGGGGGTGGGTGGCCGTGGGAGCCGTGCGCACGCAGCGTGGCTCTGCAAGGACAGGGGGGCCCAGGCTGCTGACACCACCCGCAGGTTCTGCTCAGCTGCAGAGCCAGACTCCTGCAGGCAGGTCGGGCAGGAGAGGCCCTTCCCAGGGTTACCCAGCACCCTGCCCGCTGGGCATTGAGCGCTGCAGCTGCTGCTCAGACTCTGGAGTTCTCCTTCCTCATTTAGAACAACTCTGCTTTTTAGCCCAGCCTTTCATTGCCAAGTGGCAACTTCTCTCCTACATCTCGGTACACAAAGGAAGAACTAAATGGCATCTGACCAGTGTTTACTCTCTTTCCTTTCCTAACATGGTCTTTGTGGAGTGTTTTGGCTACTTTTAGACTTGTCTCTCAATAAATGGTGACAATGTAGGCAGGAAAACAAACACTCATGAAAATGCTCTGGCCACAGCTGAAAAAGACCATTAACACTTGGAGGAAAACAAATGCAAGCATTTGTTCTCTGGGAAATGTTCTTTTTTTATTCCATTCTCTATGCAAAGTGTCCCACTTTCTCCTCCAAGAATACCCTGGGCTGCATTTAAGGCCATCTCATTAGGCAAAAACAAAACTAATCTGAAACCTTAGAAGAGAACTGCTAAGTTTCATGCTTGTACAGTCTCTGAAAACTTCCCGTTGGAACAAAGAGAGACCAGGGGTGCCTGTGCTGAACTGCAAAGGTCCAGAGAGTGCCTGCAAATCCAAACCCAAGAGAATCTGCACTGTCAAGACTGAATCTGACCCAAAGTTTTGCAGAGATCAGGGTAACCTGGATCCAGTGTTTTGATTTGATTCATTATGAATAATAATAAAAAAAAAAATTAAAGCTAAAAAGTGAATCCCAATGGCAAGAGTGTTTGACTTTCATTCAAACCCCCAGCATGAAGGCCATGCCTGAGAGCCACACAATCCGTAGGTGGATCCAACTTCCCCTGAAATTCAATGAGCTCTTAGCCAAGGTTGACCCAGGCCTCTCTCTCTCTCTCTCTCTCTCTCTCTCTCTCTCTCTCCTTTTCTCTGTGATTTGTAGGACGGTGCTTCCTTGTCCCTGTGTGCTGGAGAAGAGAAAAATCACCTGGTGTTTGTCTGAGGACAGAAGGCTTTGTGTTTGTTCTGTCTCTACTGTTTGCCCAAAGGGCAGCTGATCTTTAACAGCCTTATTTGGACTCACTTCAGAGGAGGCACCCAGCTTTGCCCTACCTGGACAAGATGGCAGTTTTCCAAGCATTGTATTTTGTATAAAATGGCAGGAAGTTAGTTCCCTTTCTCCTCTAGACAGACAACTGGTTGCTCTTACCTCAATGAGCGACCCATCGGACTGTATGATGCGGATGACCATCACCATAGGGATGCAGATCATGGAGGAAAGGGCAAGAACCCAGCCCAGGCCAATTGCCCAGTCTGGGTATGTGTAGACCTTGTTGTAGGTCAGTGGTTTGTACTTGGCCAAAGAAAAGATAAAGCACCCCTGTGGATGAGAAAGGAAAACAAAGTGAGGCTTAAAAAGTGCTGAAAACAATAGGGCTCTGGTACTACCACTGGCTCTAAGGAAGACAGGGAGTGACAGGTGGCTGATGCATATCATATGTATCTTAAACCAAAGGGAGAATTATTCTCCCATTTAAATGATTGAAAGAGCATCTGCTTATAGGTAAACTGTTTTCTGACAATAGTGTTAAGGAGTGCTACTGAACAGCTGCAGTATGCTGCCTGTTCTTTTTCAGGGCTCAAGTATTTGCTGTACATTGTGAGGTGTTTACTGGGATGTTCTTTGTAGCAAGTGAAATACTTCAAGCTGAGTGCCTGCTTCAGACTGTTCATGTGTTTTCATTAAAGTAGCCTAATAGTCCTACCACTTAAAAGTAGGGACTGCTCTTTGGAAAGCAAGTTTTCTGTGTCATGAATGTAGTATTTTGCCAGTTCTATGAAAATTCCACTCAAATGTACCCAACTGCAATTTGTGCAGGCACAGCAGAGAGCTGTCACATTAAGAGCCAGCATCTGAGAAGATGGTGTCTTTGAGGGATATGTTCAAACTTCCAGCAGCTCTTTGCAAATTAGCCTCCAAATGCAATGGACTTTACTTGAAGAGAAACAGTAAGAGGCAGCTCAAAGTTGCCATGCAGAAGACTTGAGACAGCACAGGTCAGTACTCACCACACAGAGAACTGGTGTGATCACAATCCAGCTCCATTTCATCCAGGGACCAGGTCTGTATCCAATCATATCCTCAATGGCATCATAAATATTATCAGCGCCTGTAATGGATGGAGAGCACTTTCATCAGAATCGGCCACATAAAAGCCACCTAAGGCCTGTAGGCTTACAGCTGCTTTCCTAGCCCCTCCCCAAGGGGTATTTAAAGGGAAGATTAAGGTGTCAGGTGCATTGTTCAAATGCTTCCCATGGCTGTGAAGTTCAAGATGATTTTCTCCTTGAGAAGCTCAAAGGTTGGGCGACTCTCCAACCCCACATACCCCTCATTACTTGGATGCAGGAGTGCAATGCTCATCACTCCTGCCCCCATCACGCACCCACTCCTCTCCCCAGGCTCTCCCTGAACTTGCCAGAGGGATCACCATGCGGAGGACAGGACAGCAAAGGGTACATCCTGCTTCTACAGAACTGTGACTAATGCAGAATGAAGACTTTGTTTGTTTTGCTTTTCTAAGGAGACAGAGTACATGAAGAATCAGGGAAATGACCAGTCCTAAGCAGCAAACATCTGATCGTTCCTCAGCTACCCTCACAGGCAGCTACAGAGGCTGCTGTCAGACCTCGGTACTCAGCACTGCCTACAAATAACAGGACAGAACACACTTTTCTGTCAGCTTTCTTTTTGTAGTTTCTATTTCGTTGATTTGCCCCTTGCAGACATTGCAGCTCTGAAAGGAAATTTTCTGAGAGACAGAAATTTTCACGGCTGGCCAAACTTTCAACTCTCATCTTTATCTTAACACATGCAAATGCTTAATTGTGCCTTTATTAATTAGCAATGGAAAAATACTCATTTTTGTGTGGAAAAACACTGGAGGCTGGCTTCATCCCAGATGTCTCCAAGAGGTCAGTGCAAATTTATATTAATGGCATGTGTCTGTTGCCGGGAAGAAGATTCTGGGGTGGCAGCTGATTAAACGTTTGATTACAGGATTGCCACTGACTCATCAAAAGGTATCAGATTAAAGTATTCTCACTTACCATAAACCCAGGCTACAGCAATACATTCAAAGAATGCAACCCACAAAAGGCATACACCACTAGCTGCATAGTAGTCAAAGAGTTGAAAAACATACATGCCACCCTGCAAAAGAGACACAGAGGATTAGGATCCAACAGGAAAAAAACTGAATACTTCAGGCCCAGCTTCCAGTAATATCTACTAAAATATCTTAACGATTGCTGTCTAACAAGAAGAAATATCAAGCCAGTAGGTAAGGTAAATATTTGCTATTGCCTTCCCCAGGGAATATGTATGTTTACTACAGGAAGCATTCCAAACAAGACGACGATTAAACAAAATTAAGCCACTTAGTATAATCTACTGAGACACTTAAATCTTTCCTTCTTAAGTCTTTTAGGATTGGCATTTATAGAAACAATTATGTAAAGAAATAACACGTCACCTCCTCACACTAATGTCTCCAAAATACTAAAAATGGAAGTCAGTTCATCAGGAGTATCTTCATTTATTACTTGAGTGAAAGGACTATTTTTTAGGAGAATAGTTCAATTTTTTTCTTTCTATCTCTGTTTATACTATGCTGTTAAGACTCTCTATTCTCACTACTGTATATACCTGCACTTTTACTTGAAAAACTGTTTGTTAGCCAGCTCTGTTGCAAGGCCTATTATTTTAACTCCCACAGTCATGCTCTTCCAGTCATTTTTAAAATCTGACTTGGATTTTCTTTTGGAGATAAATATCACAACAGTGCAGCCACTGGAACGTATTCCCGTCTTGTTTATACCAGAATAAATCCAGTAGTATTTAATTGATTCAAATCTCTGTAACTA
>NW_008625571.1:43120-46433 GCF_000691845.1 Merops nubicus | reverse complement strand
CTTTCCCTGCATGCACCGGATGGATACTTAATCTGCTCTGCTGAAGGTTCCCAATGTGTTTCATCATTTACAGCCAGATTTTAATATTCATACTCATGTTGGTTAGTACCTGAGATCAGATTGAATTTAATGAGATTTCATGTCTCTGTTCCCTTGCCTGAAAAAGGGGGAATATATGTATGTCTCCCTTTCAAAATGCTTTCAGATTTAGGCATGAAAGATGCTCAGCAGATGTGGAGAGCACCACTCATCTGAGTGGCTAATTCCATGCAGTCTCATTCATAGCTAAAATTGGTCTGAAAACTGGCTAAAAAAGGCAATTTCCAGCACCAGTGCTACTTACCTCAGTCACCATAGTCAGTCCCAGAAGATAGCTAAGGAAACATACTATAGCGATGAAGATTTCCCGTCGGTAACCCTTCCTTAGGAAGGATGGGTGCAGATCAACTAATGACGTGATCTGTCCTTCAACTTCAACAAACTAAAGGGGAAAAACAACAACAAAGAAACGTGACTTAAAAATTATCTACCATGCATTTTATCCCACTTGAACAAACGCTCCACAGCACTACCCCAGCTGCTCTGTGGCAAAACGCTGCTCTGAATCAATCAGTCAGAAGCCATTTCTCTGTGACCAAGAGGCTGAAGCGTGGGGTAGTTTTCAGGTTGGAACAAGCTTTGAGAACTGCTGTTCATCTCCTAACAGCCTTACGAACTACCAAAGGGGGTCTGTAAATGCAAGCCACAAGGGTAAAGGAAGTTAATTTGATGACAGGAAGGCACTTCTGTGGCTTTCATGTTGTAGCTGTTCCAGATGAATACAAGATGTGCGCTAGAAAAGACACAGAGAGAAAACACTCAAAAAGGCTTAAGCTAGGAGAGTAGCTCCCAATCTTTTTTGATGTGCCAGAAAGCCACAGGTTCTAGTTAAGTTAACTTCACAGTTGGATATAATTCTACTCTTGGGTTTGTTAGTGATAGTCCAGCCAAGGGAAAGCAGACTTTGATGTGAAATAACAGCTCTTCTTGACTGAACTTGTCTATTCTGAACCTGAGAGCAGAGTACCTCT
This sequence comes from Merops nubicus, assembly GCF_000691845.1. Lineage (NCBI taxonomy): Eukaryota > Metazoa > Chordata > Aves > Coraciiformes > Meropidae > Merops > Merops nubicus. The sequence continues at coordinate 45,363 of NW_008625571.1, read as the reverse complement.
GACTGAGGCTCTGGGGTACTTCTGCAGCAGTAGTGGAGCTGTTCATACAGTCCTCCCCTCGCCCCCCAAGGATTTGGTATACTATTTGAACATGTAAACCAAAAAAGCTTTGAATAGAAGAGTTAAAGATCTTTATCTAGCCTCATGACACTGTATTTCTGCTTACTTGCCATTGGAAAACTACCTGTAAGATGTGTAACTTGAGTTAAACAAATCAACCAAACTGGATTTGAACAGAAGTTTAAAGTTAATTGAAAACAAGGTGCCTTTCACCCATGGAGAAAAGTGACTACTGAACTCTCCCCAAACAAGTCCAAGAAAGGGATCACTCAGCTGATCTGTACTTTCAGCCTGGCAAAGTACAAAAGCACTAAGTCCACTGAAGACATGAGGATACCACAGAGAACCAAGGCTGCCTCTGTAGAAATGATCTTCACTTTAAGTAGACAAATCATCTTGCAACTAATGAATTATCATCAGAAGTCTATGAAATAGCATTACTTCAAGAAAAAAAATACCTTTTCCTACCTTAGTGCTCAGAAGTGCCCTGCAACAGCTCCACCCTCTTTGGGCATGAGCTGAAGCTCTACTTTGGAAATAGAGACTGTCCTGCAAACACTCTACCTGATCTTCTTGCCTCTTGTCTTGTTACTCTGACTTCTGTAAAACTGGTTTTCTTTTTAAATGGAACCCTTTTCTTTTGGGCTGATTTGTTCTTAAACTGCTCTGGTCTTCCAGAAACCTGCTTGACTGCACTCAAAAAAAACCAGAGGGGCAGAGGGGGAAAATTAAGCGCTCCAATTAGTTTTAATCATTCTACGCAGTGAGGAGTGCTTTAAAATTACTAGACAGCTTCCAATTTGCATAAGCCTAGGGTTGCTGAGCCACAGCATTGAGCACTTTTACATTTACTTCAGAACAATTGTAAATTGCTCACTGGAGTTCAAAGATTAAGCTGTAAAGAGCAATTTAGGAAAAACACAATATCAAAAATGTAAGAGATTAAGCACACAAAAACTGGGTAAAAATCCATCTACAGATCTCTCCTCCTATGACAGGGCATTTAGCCTAAACAAACATTTCATCTTTACCAGCTGAGTTCTTATAATCTTAGTGACTTTCCATTTGAGTGCAAAAACCTGCCTGCTGCCCTGAAAACTTCGGCAGTTTTGAATGCGTAGTTACTGCATAATCCCTGGTCACCCATGTTTCCTTGTAAGTGAACTATCTAGAAATGATTTACAGGTTCTTTTGAAGTATTTAGTCCAACATTCCTACAAGAAGCCTCTGGGGAAAATAACCTAACTTCTTGGACTGAGCATTTTGATGCTCACTAATTAATAGAAGCGTGTGCTATATAATTAGTACAGCTGGAACCCCGGACGCTTTCGGGCCCATTTGGAGGTACTGAATGTGCACTGGTGATGTGAAAGTCAGCAGGATCCCACACTGCTCAGCAGCTCTGAGCCCAAGGCCACCAAAAAAGACTGTGCTTTGTCCTTTTGACTGTTGGTGAAGCCACTCTAGCTATACTTTACAAAATATGTTGATAGTTTTGCTCTTGCTTTTTGGCAGTTGGCAACTATCAAAGCCTGTATTCCTAGTAATTATTAATTCTTTTAAAGTGTTTTAATGATGGTGTATACACACTGCAGGTGACCACAATGGCACAAAGTACTCTTTGGAACAGACTGTTTTAGTTTTTTATGTTTTAAAATTATTAAGTTCTTCTCCAAAGTAGGAATATGCTGTACCACAACCAAAACAGTGTGTTTTGTGGCCAGACTGGGACTGACATTTAGGTTAGGGACTATTGCCCTAGTCTTGTGGACTCCATTAACTCCTGATGACAAAGACTTATTGAGCCATTAATCAAGAGTCACAGATTCATCAAATGCAGCCCTTGGAGTAAAAAGCAACCCAGATGAATTCCTTTTAAGCAGCATTAGAGGTATTCTCTTCTTAACTCACACCTGTAAAACCAGCTTTTTTCAGTCAGCAGTGCTGATTCAATAAGCCACATATCTCTGAGAATCATAGAATCCTTACCCATCGTACTAACCTGGCTATCCAGTCCAAGCAACAGAAGCATAATAAAAAAAAGGATTGCCCAAAAGGTGGGCAGTGGCATCATGGACACAGCTTTGGGGTAGGCAATGAAGGCCAGGCCCGGACCTAGAGAAAGAGAAAATAGGAAAGGGGGAAGGGAAGGGAAGAGACATAGTAAGTACCAGCTCTTTAGT
>NW_008625571.1:42069-43099 GCF_000691845.1 Merops nubicus | reverse complement strand
TGGTTCCGTTCAGATAAATCCAAACGCGGCTGGAAATACCAGAAGTGAAACAGTTTGGCTCTTTTATCTGAAATCGAAGCACGCATGACTACAGCAGAAACCACAGGCAAACCCCCGAGGGCATTGCTAACAGATCACCAGTTTTAACATCTGTCTCAAACATGCCAATAATGGAGGTGGTCCTACGCCTGCCCCACTCAGACACGGGACAGTAACGGGGGCTGGGGGGAGAAGGGGTGACCCAGGGGAATGGCAGAATCCCACTGCTAGCCCACATGGTCACGATGGAGATGATGATGATGGAACTCTTTTGCATGCAGGGAAGGGGACTCTGCTTCAAACATTGCCCAGGATCTACAGTAACTTAACCACTGCCTCCCTCTGTATGCAACCTCCAAAGCCAGCATGGCTTTTCTAGAGCAGGGTTTGCACTCCAGGAGTCTGCTCCTTCACTTCTGCAAGCCCTCACTGCTGCACTGAGGGCATCAGGCTACTCCTAGTTCTATCAGCTGTGGTCCCTGAAAAAAATACTTCCTGCTGTTAGGAATTGCTGGTGTGTAAAATCGCTCTGTGTAAAATCTCTTCCCCATGCTCTCACATCACCTGCCCCTACCTGGCCAGCCTACGCAGACCTGCTGTGCTGACGCTGAACATGACCAGCATCAGCCCCAACTGCAGAAAAGACCGCAACAGTCTGGGAGCACCAGCGGGGCTGGGACTAAGTGCCAGGCTTCTCTGCTCTGGAAACCAAAGCCTTGTGTGTGACTGCTCATCACTAGGCTGGTCACTGTGCCACGGACCAGACGGCGTCTCACTCATACCCACACACCGAGCACACGTGCAGTGCTCTCACGTGCCCATCGAGCCAGGGGCTATCAGCTACTGCTTTTGAGAGCTTTTGTCAAGAGAGAAAGAGCCCTCTCCAAGTGGGAGACAGGAACACTGGCAATCCGGCATTTAAGGCAGGCTCTCAGAGTGGCTGTAGAAATTTGGGGACACGGACAAAAAATTCTGAGGGTAGATTTAAATT
>NW_008625571.1:27968-42038 GCF_000691845.1 Merops nubicus | reverse complement strand
AGGAATGCCTGGCCCATCTGTTTGTTTGCTTTAAGGAGTCTTGCAAATCAGCATTTTTTTTCAGGATTTTTGAAGTGGATTCAAGTAATTTTCAACAGGACAAGGAATGTTTTAAAACTGCTGCAGTGGGGGGGGGCAGAAATTTATCTCTGATCTGCACAGAAAAACATCTAATGCTGCTCTTCCTACCTCCCACTTTTCCTTTCCAACAAGAAAGATGGAAAAAGAAGCAAGAGAAAGAGGTAAAAAAACGATGACTTTTTTTTCAAACTAAAGAAACTTTAAGTCACTGAATATATTTGAACAGAAATAAATACAAATTAGCCAACAATTGAGTAACTAATTTTATTTAAAATGAAACACAACTAAAATTTTATACGACAAAAGATACCAAAAAAATTGGTGGATGTCTCAAATTTTGGGGGGCTTTGCTATTTTTCCCCCTAATTCAGTGGATATAGTAGATCCTCCCTGAGGGAGAACTGCTACCAGATGGCATCTGCAGCTGAACTGTGTAATTGATGAGACAGATGTAAAACTGCTCTCCTCAAGACTTGCTGCAATTCTGTGTGCTTTGGACAGTGAAACTGTCCTTGCACTGTGATACTGTCTAATACCAAGTGCCCTAAGCCCTGTGCTTTGACTTTCCTTTGAAACTAAAAGTGTTGAAATATAAAGAGAAAAGTCCACATGAAAGAAAATTTTCTTGGCCTCTCCTCGACTGAACAAAAATAATCAAAAAAATCTGTTTAATTTGAAATGCTGTTGATCTGAAGGGTGTTTTGCAAAAGTGAAGCCCTTGTGGCTGCTCTTGAGAGCCGATTAGGGTTGCCACAAGCCCAGCTCACTTGCTGGCCAAGAGCTGAGGCACAGCTGCAGAGCTCTGTGGAGGCGCTGGGGAGAGCTGGGATACTGCTTTCTTTTGCCCTTTAAAAAAGATTGCTGAAAAGAATCAAGTGCTATTTATTAAATAGCTGCTTTCATTGGGAAGTCAGAGGGGTCTAATTTAACTGTTGAGTAAAGCCCTTAAAGCCAGTGCAGGCCAGCAGCAGTGACCACTACTTTAAGCAGGAGCCAGCCCTTGCTGACAAGTGTGTCCCCAGGCACGTTGCACCAAGGCTGAATTTGGCACAGGTAAAAAATGTGGCCATGAGATTCTGCTGTCAGCAAATCTGTTGATGTTCTCCTGGCTTGCAGGAGGGCAAACAAGGGAACAACTGGTGTCATGCATAGGGCACAAGGGGTTTAGCTCGCTGGGCAAAGACAGGGGGAGAGGGAGGTCTTGGCTCCCTGGCCAATGTTCTCCCCCCAGTGCTACAGCTAAGCAGCAGCACTTATGCTCACCTTTCTCCTGGCCCAGGGGAGCACTTCTGACCTTGCATCATGAGACACCAGAAAAGACACGGCCAAAAAAAGAGGCTCCAGCACCTGCTGAATGTCTCAGTGCTGAGAAGTCAGCAGTTGGGCAGCAGGAGAAGTGAGAGCTTCCCCCACAGACTCATGTGGATCCTGGGATGCTCATCCCAGAGGGACCAAGCAGTCTCCAGTGGCTCTGTGCTCAGAAAGGCAGCGAGGAAACCCATGGGAAGCAGTTTGGATAATCTAGGATAATTTTGGTAATGTTTACTGTCATATAAAAGTATCCCTTGGGGTTTAGCCAAAGGCCAGCCAGTGATGATGGACAACCCACTGAAGTGGGGCTGTTGCAATCTCTGGCCATTAGTGACTAGGGCTGAACTTAAAGTAGAAAATCTGAAGGATTTGAGAACAAAATATGGAAGAAATTGAAAGAAGCTAACCAGTGCCCCCCTTGTCCCTATTATAACCTATAAAATCCTTCCTTTAAAAAAATGTTTTTCGAGCTATTGAAAAAATGCTATGTAAACACTAAGACTGTCAGTTCATTTGTATTTAAACATTACTTAACAATCCAGTGTTACTATAGAACTGCTTAATTCTAAAAATGTCAAGCAACAGGAATATAGCTGTCTGTTTATCAGAGATTTAATAATAAAAATTAGAATCAATATTGACCAGATAAAAACATAATGTGGAAATACTTAAAAATGCTACTCTTGGAATTGATCCATCTACATACTGGAAAAAAAAAAAAAAAAGGAGTATTTATAATTCATTCAATAGGATTATTCCTTTGCTTCCTGTTTTCAAACAAAGCAATCAACCTCCAATCAAAATAAGCATTATGGCCAAGACCATTAACTAACTGCACTTGTGAGAGGAATGCCAATTGCAGCCACCTAAGAATCCAGCAGTGCCACCAGTGTCATTAGTTTTTCACTAGCCCTTGTGAAGTGAGCTATTTTTCTTAAAGACTTAACTCCCAGAGCCAAGTGATTAGAAGAAATATTGACTTTTTAATAGCATATTTGCAGAGGAAAGCTTTCAGATACTATGCAGATGAATAAAAATTGCTCAAAAAAGTCAGAAAGAAATGCCAGAAGTGCACTCAGGTGATGTTGTTACTACTTGAATCTGATTAGCTTTAAGCCTCATGGCTGTCAAGGCCCAACTTACTATTTTTGAATGGTAATTCCCATCTAATCTGTCTGCTCTACATGAAACCACATGGTTACACCTGCCCTCGTGGACAAGACATGCACAGGGGAAAAAATGTCATCTGTTTTGTCTGAGGTACATTTAAATGCTATGAGGATTTAGCCTTCTTCAGCTGCAACTGTGTAGCTGAACTTTAATGGGAAGAACACCTCTGAAATAAGGGAGGAAGTTTCCTCAGTGTACATCCAGTTTCAGAATGGACTTCTCACAGTTCTGCCAACCTCGCTCTGAAGCTACAGAGGACAAATGCAGGATTGCAACAATTAGGTTTCTGTGAATGGAATGGTCCACAGAACTCAGGAGGAGGAGCTCTCCAACTTGTCTTGCCTTTCAGTGAGCCTTGGGGATATGTGTCTGTATGTCCCTTCAGAAGGTCAGGGTAACACTCGCACTGCAGCACTCTGCTGTGAGCAACCAAAACTAAGCTATGAAAAACACATAAACCCCAGCTAATTGCATTTGAATGAAAATAAAGGTAGTCTGAAAAGAAGGATAGAACACATTCTCAAATCAATGACATCCTGAACCCTAGATAATGGCGTGGTTATCTTAAGTCTAACCTCAACTCAAACGGATTAGCACGCTCTAGGAAATGCGCTCGCTGCCCTGTTAATCAAGACAGAGTAAACAATACAACCCCGGCTAACCCTCACTGTCCTAGAGGACAGCCCAAATCAACAATGTGCTTATTGTTCTGGAGATTATGGGAAATCTTGTTCTGGTTTTATTGCTTAGATGTTAGCTGATTGAGTCTGCAGAACTTTGCTCACACGCTAGGCGGCAGTGCCCACCACCACTGCCACCAATACCATCGTACCTGACTCTGCCACATCAGCAATGTTCACCCCTTGCTCTTGTGCCATGAAGCCCAGGACGGAAAAAATTGCGAAGCCAGACACAAAACTGGTACCACTGTTCAGGCATCCCAGCAGCAAACAGTCCCTAAGTCACACATATGTCATGGAGCAAGTTAATTAAAAAAAAAATTAACCCATTGTCCCTACTTTATTTACATCATTTAGCTAAAACACTAAACCCCCTTGGATGGAAACTTGCCTATAGCAGTTGTATTTGTACTTGTTGTAGCTCCCCAGGGAAGTCATTGCTCCTAAGCAGATTGCATATGAGAAGAAGATTTGTGTCCCTGCATCTATCCAGACCTGAAGAGAAAGATGGAAAAGCTGTTATTACCGTCGCCGTTGCACTGCAGCACTCAATGCAAACACACAGTTCAAACTATGCAAAGCCAACAAAACAATTGCTTCCATTCAGAGTGATAGCTAAAGGGTCAGGGGGAGAGGGGAAGAGAACATCACAATCGCAAGTTTGGCTTTTACAGAGAAAAGAAAACTGTTAGCATCAGAGCCCACAAGAAAATCAGCTCTCCAACAGTTCCTGTATCCCCACCCCAGAGATGCTCAGTGTTTCTAGTTTCTTAGTCATTCAGCTGATCCTTCCTGTTGGTGCAACAATAAATGTGTTTCAGCACAATAGGAAAGGCAGAAGTATTTATAACATTGCTCGTTTCTGTTGTAAATCATTCCAGTTAGAATCAGCTGACAGTCACTAAACTGAGGATGTGAAAAATTTGAGAAACAAGTTTGTGTATTTGGTTGATTTATTTTTCTAGCCTTCTGGTTGTTTTTGTATCTGTTCAAATGCAAGATAAAAAGCCATAGGGGTGGGGGGAAAACAAGCAAAATACAATGCACTTTATAAGATACGTATCTCATCTCGGTCTCATGATTCTTTCTCCTGATTACATTAAACAAAACATATACAGAATGAAATAATAGTACACTATCAACTTCTCAGTTAGTAAATACGCAGCAAGATCTCAAAATGCAGCCATTGAATCCCATCTGTTCACTTCTTTCTACTAATGACAGTCTGTTAATACCAGTAGAAACCACCAAAGAGTCTGGATAAGTGAGAATTAAGACTGTAGACCATTACCTCCTCCCCCCAACCACTGCTTTCCAGAACCTTGCTGACTGGTGTTTCCTTGGAGATGATGCTTTTGCTAGAACATGGAAGGGGGCCTGTCAGCTGATATGAATCTCTTCTACATTACTGGCTGATGCTCTGGGTTTAGGACTAAGAGTAGATTATAAAAATTATAGAGTCCCATAAAAAAAGATTCACTCATAAAATATGTGTGCTGTGAAGAGGGTGTCTTATAAAGAGGGCAAGACTAGAGAATGAACCAAATTTCCCCAATGTTTCCTTCAATTACACTTTATTACATCAGTTATTTAGCTATTATTGGAGTTTTATTTTAACCAAATGCTCATCAAAAGGAAATAGCAAAAATGGACATTATTCCCTTTCACTGTGACCAACATCTTATTTTCAAAGACCCTCTGTTTTCTTTGATTTCCATTTCTTTTTGTCCCCCATTTCTCATACATGTCTTCACTGTTGGCTGAAATGATGCTGGTCTGCTCAAGTGTCACATATTTGCACTCTGTGAGCACAGACAGGAATCTCTGTCTAATCACAGCCTATACAGAAAGGGTAAACCCAGCTCTGCTAGCCAGGGCTAAGCCAACAGTAGTCCCTATGCCTCTGAAAGCATTTTTCTCCACCTTTGCATGGGTTTTCATTCTTCTGTTATTTCATTCACTTCTTTCCCAATCTCCTCCTGTTGAGCAGTGGGACCTAAGTGACACTGGTACTCACAGTTGTTGCTTGTTCCATCTGTGAAGCTCACGTGTCTCTCCTTTGAAACTAAAGACTACCCTCATTAAAAAAAATGCATCTCCCTTACCTTACCAACAAGAAAGCTGAGATTGTATAACGGGACAGTCTACAGCCTCAGAGCCCTTTGACACAAAAAAAATACACACGCACACACACACATACATACACGTGGAAAGATGCATTAACACATGTAACAGTGACCTTCTCAAGTAGATCTCTGGAAAATATAACCCAGCATTAATGTTCAGGCTATATTTGGACCTCTAGAGACCATGGAAAAAAAGAATCTGTTGCCGTTCCATCACCACCACCCTCTACCACCCGACTTTGTGCAGGAAATCGTCCCGCTCCCCACTCCTGGTTCTGTACCTGTGGGTCAGCTAACCGTGAGATATCGGGATAAAGATAAAACTTGATGCCTTCTGCAGCTCCAGGCAGGGTCACACCACGGATGAGCAGAACAAGGAGCATGATGAATGGGAACGTGGCAGTGATGTACACTACCTGGCAATATTAAAAAAAAAAACAAAAAAAGGACTTTTAGTCTGTGGCAGTCAATGCTACACCTCCAGAATCAAGAGATCTAATGATGGGAATTCAAAGCCCCCTCATACCTAAAAAGGACCTGGCCTGAGTTTTGGTGTCTACTTTTAGTTTAATGGTCTTTACACAACCTTACTGCTTTAGGCCCGGAGGCAATGCAGGCTCATTAGTCCCTCTAGAGCCTCCCAGACAGGGGCCATGTCACTCAGGCAGAGAACATGGAGGGCTTTATACAAATCATGAGTTTTGTTAGAAATTCTGCCCTTGCCCTGTTTGTCCTCCTCACATGACAAGTGAACGTCTGCCAGGGAAGCTGAAGAGATTTCCTCACTGGGGGTGCCTGAAGCATTACCTCATTCTTTATTTGAACTTAATAACTGCAAACCATTTTGCAACCTCTGCTGCAACCTCTGACCTGGCTGTACAGCCTCGCTACTGCTCCTACAGGCAACTTCATGCAGCACTTCTCTGAGAGAGAAGGATAATTTGGTCTTCCTTCCCATCACCTTGAAGGCATGAAGCCCTTCAGGTTGGCATCAGCCTCAACAGTGGTAATTTCCAGTCCCATAATTTCATTCTTGCCCTTGCTGCCTATTCAGCAACATCATTATTGGAAACTAAGGCTCTATTCATCCAGTCTGAGAATATGTCTTCATTATCTTTAACCTCTATTCCCACTCTCTTTGAATAACAGCCTATTTCTTCATTCATTCTATTGATGAAAGAGTTCTTTGCTTTCATCTCCAGTGTGAGGGTTAATTGAACTTGCATTTGGACAGTTCTATTTTTAGACCCGCACTTTTTGACCTCTAACATTTTGTTTTCTTTGCTCATCTGTGCGTTCTCTCATTTTTTATGTAACTGCTGTGTTACGGTCAAGAATCACTACTGTCCAAGAAAGAGCATTTTTCACGAAGTCAGATGATTCCCCCAGGTAATTACAGTTTGCTGCCATGAGTTGAAATATATTTTTGTTTTCCAGAATTTGTTTAACTACAGCAAAGCCCCCGGGATGTACCATTTTTCTTCTTAAGTGTGTCCTCTGAGAATAACAAGGAGAACTCAAAGCCTGCATTGTTGTAATAATTCACAGAGCTGGATTGATTTCATTAAATGAAAGGAAATCTTTTCATACATGTCCTTTTTGATTCTCTCCTTGAATTTTCTGTATATTTTCCACTGATAAATAATATGTATTACACATTAGTCCAGTTTCACCAAAACCAGAAGGGGGATTTCTGTGCTTTCGGGGTTGGTTTGTTTTTTAATATAAGCCAGGCCTATGGAAAATCAAATTTTTCTTGACAAAAAAATACATGCTTTGATATATTTGCAGGAACTGAGTAAATGACATTCAGAAAGCAGGTAAAGATTCCTAACACTGGAGGAATTTTTAAGATCAAGCACACTATCCAAAGCATAAGCACAACTATTATTTTTCCTCGTGATTTCATGTTTATTTGTCCAATACACTACTACAAGATTTTAAAACCATGTCTTTTTTTTTTTTCCCCCTGCTCTCCAAAGAGCCATTAACACACTGGAAAGCAGGGAAGTGCTATAAACAATCATCTACTAAAGTAAACTAGACTTCTCAAATAATTCAAGTCCTCCATTAGAGTTTACAGTTTACTTTTGTTTGACCCCAAAGTTAATGGAGTCAAACAGAGAGTTTCCAGTGATTTTGCTGGGCTTTGGCTCCACATCCTAACGAGCTCAGATGCTGTGGAGAGGAGGCAGAGGATTCCTACCAACAGCCTTGTCGTTGAAATGAAAGCATTTTGCTGGATTTTCAGGAAACAAACATTTTCAGATAACCGATTTTTACAGAACTGTTTTCAACCTGTTAACTTGACAAGGGCTTGAAATATTGTACCACAGGGAGCTTGGAAAAGTCTCTCAGCACTACTGCAGCCTTTACTGAGCAGACACCAGGCTTGCCAGAAAATCACCTCTTCGGGTCACATCAATCAAAAGGAACAGAGAAGCAAACATTCTTGTCAATGTATGCTTTAGAGGTGTGGAAGCTGTTCTTTGGGGCAAAGCTGGCGGGAATCCAAGGTAAGGCACCAGCATGATTTTAATGAAGGTCCATGATAAAAATCACAGAAAGCAAGACAGAAATGACAGCAAAGTAAGTAGTTTAGTCAGTAGCGGAACTAAGGAGGTCTGTTTTCCTACAGAGTTTTGTCTCCTGGTTGATCCTGCAGTGTGTAACAAGGTAAAACAGCAAACGCTTTTTCAGCAGCTGAGGCATTTGCAATTGCTCACTCCTTCTGGGCTGATCTAAGATAGGTTCACGCTATGACCTTTTTCTCAAGTGGGACACTAATGGGGTTGCTCCCTTCCACCTAGCTGACAAGAATCATGTGGGAACTTAGTATGTTGAGAACTCTCTACCTCTCTTAGACTTATCTGAAGTGTTGCCTCAAACAACAGGTTCGAAAGCTAAGATCATACATCCTTTAAAAGCCTTTGCTCATGAAAATAGGTTTAAAAACTCTACTGTATGCAAGGGGCAATAATATCATGCTTCATGCTATTAAGTGATTGGCCAATATTTGCTGTAATTTGCTTCTTGCACTGGAGGAGGACCAGGTTCAGGAATGATTTAACTGTTATCCTTTGGAGAAAAACATGATTCTGAAAAGCACACGAAAAGACTAAACCCACAAACTATCCAGGACCTCTGTTAAGGAGAGTGCTTCTAAAGGAGTACCTAAGTTTAGTCTTCCGTGTCTATACAGAGCACTTCTCTAAGTGAGTGGCATTTCAAAAATGCTACACATCCATCAGTTTCCACTGAATGAAAACATTTCTACCGCAGCTATGTTAACATCCACCCCTCTGCACGGAGAATGAACTTGGCTGGTGTCAGAGCACGGACAGGGACTGCAGAGCACCACACATCACAGGCCTAAGACCTTCCGCGCTCACGACATTCATCACTGGGATGCTTGTTCTCAGAGAAGCAAAGTGGTTCTCAAACTGTGCTAGTATCTGCTTCTTGATGCCATTCCAGTAATGGCCACTTGACTCTCAGGTATTTTGGGCACTGGCAATGTCTTTCGAAACCCAGCTGAATCCAAATCCTCATTTTATTCAGTGCAGAGGCACATTTTTTTCCCCCAGGAAATGGTGAATGTTTTTAAGAGCAACGATACTTAGTATTCCTAACTGCAATGATTATAAAAAGGGTAAAAGTGCACTTACTTTCCCAGTGGATTTGACTCCTTTCCAAATGCAGAAGAAACATATCACCCAGACAAGGAGAAGACACAGGGCTAGATCCCACTTGATAATACCAATATCTTCAATTCCCGAGGACAAGCTCAGTACATTGCGCCTGAATATTTGAGAGGAAACAAAACAAGGGAGAGATGCAGCTCAGCTGATGCAGAATCTGGTTGTGATGGCTGAGTACACGATGGTGTGTTAGCAGCTGCACAAGCAGAACCCTGCCCTTTGAACTCTGCTTGCTAAGTCAGCAAGGCTTATATGAGCAACGCTGAGCTTTGCAGCCCTACATCTTCTCTAGGTCTGTGCTACTCTTTTGAGCAATATTATGCAGCATTTCATTCTAAGCTCCTTTTCACAGCCTGTGACCACCTCAGTATGAGATAAGAAAGCACACTCAAAGCACTGTGGCTTTTGCATTTGTTCCCTTGAAGACGTGAGACTGACTTGCCACAAACCCCAGCTCTGAAGCCACACAGCAGCACTGCACATGATGTCTCCATGGTGGACACTGGCAACCATCCTGCATTCATGTGTTTCTCTTCTTTTTCAGTTCATTAGCAAGGAGGAAAGGGAAGAAGCAATGCAGGGAACCACCCCACCATGTGGCTTTGCAGGGCAAAGGCTGGAGCTGTGATCAGCTCTCCCCCCATGGTGCTGCCTGCCCCCAGCTCCACCCCACCAATTGTTTAGCTAACTCCAGATATTGGGTAAACTTTATTCTGTCATGTAGGTTAGTAAATAAAAAGAAATTCCCAAGCTGGGGCTTAGAGGAGCAACATCTGGCCATCAAAAGACACTGTTCCTGAGGGGGAAAACTCATTAAGGCTTCTCTCTTCTGGTAATTGCGATGGGTCATCACTAAATGCTGATTTAAAACTACTTTTTTTTTCATTCAACATATACTGTCCTCACACTTTGTACAGACCTTGTCATACCTGATACTTACTTTGTCAAATATATATGAAAGAACAAACAGTTTCTGGCTAAAACTCCTCTGCAGATGAGCCTACTAAACTCTGAAGACTTTCTGCAAGGCATTTTTAACTCAAGGAGAAGTTTAACCTCAACTACAACAGAATCGCCTCGCCCCAAGACTAGGGAAATTAATTTGCTACTTAACAAATTGTTAATTAAATTTTATTTTCAGACAGGTGTAAAATCAGCCACTTTCCTTCATCTAAGTCACAGAGAGCCAAGCCCACAGCAGTCTAGGGTAGGTAGTCTAGGTCAGGCCCAAAAGTGTGGTGTGGACACTTTGCGTGTGGATTCAGAACAAGACAAACTACTGTGGTTTTTTTTCTCCCTTGAATTAATGAAACTTTATTTTTTCTATTACCACGGAAATAACAGTGAATGAAGTCACCGATGAAAGATCTGCAATTAGTTTTGGGAAAAAAAACCCTCAGATTACCAGTTTAATAGGACTCAAACCCTCATCCATCTGTTTTTGCATCTCTGTTTGCCAGACTCACTTGGGTTACCTGTGTGAATGTGTTCTCACACCAAATGCTTTATTCTCTCTGAACATGTGTGTATTTTGTTATGGAAAAGGACTAATGGCACCAGACAGGGTAAGTCTGCCCTAATCAGCACAGCTATTCAACAGTTACTAAAAATAAACCCTGGTAATGAATATTTGGCATAAAGTTGCAGTCCTGGTTCACCTGAGCCTCAAGGAATCAGTGAAAAACCTGCTGTGCACATACAAAAGAAGAAAATACGTTTATACTATGACAAAAGTACAGCTACAATCTTTTGTGGATTTTGAAAAAATAAATGGCAGTTTTCCAATCTAAGGGGCAGTTCGTATTGAAAAGGCAACCTATAGAGCTAGCTCTCAGGAAGCCATGAATAATTAACTGCAAAGGCCTTTTGGAACAGGGAGCTCTATTATGCATTCTGCTAAGACTTTTCTTTTATTAGGGAACTAAAGGCAAGTGGTCATCTCACCTACCATTTGCCAAAGCAATCCTTTCAAGCCTTTCTGGAGGGCACTCCAGTGGGTTACTGAAAGCCAGATATGTTACTTTTCTATGGTGAGGCAGCAACTCAAGTTGCACTTGTGATGTGCTACTACCAATGCACCAAGTGATGTGCTGGTTTTCTCTGTCCTGGGTTATCTCATCTCAAAAGACTGCCTACCTCAAGGAATCTGCTCAGAGTTACCAGGGGAGAGTCAGTGTTAAAATTGGTTCATGAAATCTAACCCAACATAGTTATGCAGCAGAAGCACTCAACCTGGATTTGTCACACTATGAAAATTCAAGTTCAGGAAGGAGCACAAGAGCTCTTTAATTTTGTAACACAGCCCACTGCTGCCTGGATTCAGCCAAGCCCACTCACTAACTTCACACTATTTATGCACGAAATTGTGACTAATTCTAAATTACATTTGATGCTCTCTTTACTTGATGCTCTCATTAACTGTCACTCATATATAATCAATGGAATAACAGGCTGGGGCCAAATGTGTTGTAAACATAAGTTCTTGAACCTTTTTCATACACTAATTTGTTCTAGTGATGTGCAATATGGCAATGTAATAGGAGCTGTAACTAGCTCTGGAACATAAATAAAATGAGGAGAGTTATGCAATCCTTGAAGGGTGTTTCAGCTCATTAATCAAGTGAATGCAGACAGGACTTTTCCTACGAGGAAAGGTGAAGCATCCTTTCATGTTGGATGGACAAGAATAACTAATACTGAAGCAGCTGTACCAGAAAGCTATTAGAAGGAGAATACAAAACAATTTTTAAAACTCTCAAGTTTGCCCCCAAAGGCAGAGACAGCTGCCCTAGATTTTGTTTAGTTTTTGTGTTGCTCCCTTTGGGATTACATGCCATTAGCATGTGATAGACTTTCTTTGGATTTGGATGAATAAAATCTGCTGATTACCAAATATTTATAAACACTTGGCCAGCACCAGACAATCAGAGGTTTTGTTCAACCATAATTACCACATAACACTTACCCCTTATGCATTAATATGTGTGTAAGCCTTTAAGGTTTTGGACTTTAAAGTAAAAATCTTCAGAAATAAGACCTGAAGCATGTGATACCAAGAGGTAAGTCTCCTGCTACAAAGCCAGATTTGCTTAACCCCCTTTTATTGCTGCTCAAGCAAGCATGTGATTTGCACAGAACATTAATTCAAACGAAATGTCAGGCTGTACTACACATCCAGCCAGGCTGAGAACGACACGTGTTACTCAACACGAAGAAGTTAATGCATCAATGTGGTCAATTATATCTTTACAAAGCAATACTGATGAGGACACTACATAAATGTCCCATAAGAAAAATGGCATTGGGTTTCAGAAACCAAATACTCACAAACCTCTGAATTAAATTGGAATTAATTGTGCCACAAAGCAGATGAATGTCTTCAGTTAAAGACTATTTACTGACTTGTCCTTTTGATGTGGGTAGCTGCCTGACTGGCACCTGGCATTGTCTAAGATAACAAAGTACTTGAAAGTTCTTCAAATTATTTTTAATTTCAGGACTATAGAAAATAGTAGCACAGAAGGGGAAATCCTGGGTCTACTAAATGCCTGGACGGTGTAAAGGCTATGCTACTTTAATCACAACAGTGCTGCTTCACGATCTCTGGCCTTACTTTGAGACACCAATAGTTGTTTATGCAGAAAGAACAGCTATTTTTAATACTTCTGTAAGTGCCATGAGTCCTCCCAAAGGCAGCTTGGTCTGTTAAAGGTAGCTTTGCTCATGATGTAACAGTGAGCTACGGACAGTATGTTTGTACCAGTAGGTTTGCAGAGCCAAACTCCTCCCTAGCATGACTCCAGGGAAGAGTTCAGTTCACGATGTTCAAAACTGAGAAGTTAAAGTGGCAGCAAAGTGTGAGGAGAGCTGCCTCCATGAGCACCCACCACTGAGTAACCTTTTCGCTCCAGTTGTGCTAGAAGGGGAAAGTGCTGTGAGGATCAGGAATCTGTCCTCCAGCCTCAGGCACCTCCATCTGACTACATCTGTTAGGATGGGTCTACAAGAGGACTTGGTTCTGCTTGCAGGGGAGTTTCGAGGGCAGAAATTTGGTTTCTTTTAGAAAAAAACTTAACTAAAAGCTCTGCCTAGTATGTGTTCCCCTGGAGTCTTCATTCCCCCAACCCAGGCTGCCCTGTCATAACGCCCTTCACTGTGCACGTGCTGTGCTGTTACCCACAGAAAGCTCTGCAGGCCCCTGACATACTGGAGCACCCACTCCTTCTTTTACTATCTCTTCTCCAACTCCCAGCCCTATTTCCTTCTGCTATGGTATCTTCAGTCTCCTGAAGTGGACATGCCACCTGGGGCCACAGGGAGACAGCTTGGCCCATAAATGTCTTCATTAAGGGAGCAGAAGCTTCTGGAGAAGCAGGACAAGCCCATGGCCACATCAGCAGACTGCTAAGCTCATGGCTGCTCCCATGTACAAGAGGACCTGTGAGCAAAATTACTGCACAAAATTGACAACAAATGCAGTGCTTTTGAAGTCCTGGGAGAGTAACTATTTCAGGGGCAGCACTGTGCAGCTGTGTTTCCTAGAGAAGTCTTTAAGAGACCTTTGGACATCATACTAAGCCAGCCACTCCTTTGGATTCAAGGCCCTCGATCCTAAGGTCATTGTGAGAGAGTCCAAAGGTGTGAGAGTTGCTTCCTCTTCTACTGCAATTTGCCTCTGAGTTCTCATTAAATATCCTAAGGTACAATTCAACAAACCTTTTCCAACTCTTTCTGTATTTACAAGGGAGGAAAGTACCTGGGAAAGCATCTGTCACTCAACATGGAAACGCAGTGCCCGTAGCATGGTGAAAATGACTGCCCTTACAGCCTGCACCCCATCTCTCACACCAGTCACCCCTGCCTTTTGACAAACTGCTCATCCAAGATCCAATCTGCCCTTTGTACTTTGGCTCTTGTGTTACAAATTTTAGCACGGTTTTAAAGGGTATTTTTTTCTAAACTTAACGCATGCCAAATATCTTCAGCATGAACAGCATTCCT
>NW_008625571.1:0-27931 GCF_000691845.1 Merops nubicus | reverse complement strand
TATCAGATGACTCCTCTTTTTAAAAATAGAGAAGTAGGTGTAAGTTGAACAGGGACCAAACTGGACTTTAAACGTGCTGAAAAAGCCAAGATGGGTCAGAAACTAATTCTGTTCTTAACTGACCATCTGAGAAAGCCAAGAAAAAATATGTCTTCCTAAGCTATTTTTAGACCCTTTGGCTTTAATGTTTTTTTTTTTCTGCTGCTATGTTTTGATGCCTACAAAAACACAGATGTCTGAGGTCATCCTCGTTCAGAAATCAGGTTATGCAATATAATTTAAAACTTGAAAAATAAAAGAGAAATGGCAATAAGAAGTTTAGACATGATGAAATCCAGGCACCTATCAAAACAAGAATTTCCTTAGAGACTGCAGAGAAAAAATGATGTACCAAAGATCACCTGAGAAACCTACAGTACAGGACAACATTGACCACCTCTGTCAGCTTTATTGGTGAGGTCAATGCCTCACTTCATTGTCAGACTGATAAGAGATGTGTTACAGCTTCACAAAGTGTACTGCAAATACTAACAGCTGGGGAAGAGGGAAAGGCAACTGCAACAGGGGTGATTTGTCACTGTTTCCATTGTAAATCCACGCTATCAGGGCATCTGAAGTGACTTGTTTCTGTTCTCATGCTGCATTTAGAGAATCCCAACCAAGAGGGAAACGTGTTTTCTTCAAAACAGAAATTACACTGGCTTTTTAGGGCTCCCTGTACATTCCAGGATGAATGCAGTTACACATCTAACGCCTTCCTCCACTGTTCCCAGACTGACCAGTCTGTCTTAGGATGGGCAAGAACTGGCAGCAAACACCAAACAACTGTTAACCAGAACAATTTTCTTTTCCTATATCTAACATTCCCTGTGGGACTTCCAGAAAATCTCAGGCCAGACCTCTGGCATGCCAGCAAAGCGCCCCAAAGGCACCACAAAGAGGGTGTACTTACTCCCAAAACTCCGTGACAGGAGAGGTGAAATTAGTGGCATTCAGTGATATCCACAGCGTTTTGTTCTTCCTGAGAGTGTCTTCCACGCAGGTAGGCGTGTTCCACTTCTGGTGGCAGTGTGCCCATGGCAGGACGCTCTGGAACGACTGGAACAGGTAGTAGAGTCCCCAGGCCAGGATGACAATGTAGTACACGTTCAGAAGGGACACAATCACTATGGAAGCATAACCAATTCCTGGCAAGAAGGGGAGAGAAAAGAAATATGTGCAGATGTGACAGCTGCTTATTGCTAGGTTGCCTTGTGATCTCGTGGAGCTGGTACTATTCCCACTGTGTCATGGACTTGCATCCTGCTCTGCCACACTGCTGATGGAAACTCAACTCATTCACACATATGCACAGACCTGCCATCACCTCTGACTAGCAAGGGCACTCAGGGTTGAGTTTCTGGCTATGGTTTGCTGACACTGGAAGGGAAGCCTGAAGGCCATCTACCCAATTTAACAATAACCCAGTTATTTCAAGTTTTAGTAAAAGTAAGTCAAGGCATCATGCTTTGCATACTTAGGAGCTATACCATCTCATTTCTTAGGTACCTATGTGGGCAACATCACTCTCACCACATTGTCCCCCAAGCAGCTTTCTTGAAGGCAGCTCAGCTGGACAGCCCCTGCACCACTCATACTTATCGACTGGCTTGGCTCAGCCTATGTGCAAAAAAAAAAAAAAGATGGTTCTTAAACAAGTTAAAAAGGAAGATTCCAAAGCTATCAATGTAAAAGCTGCCATTTCTGCCCCAATTTCACTTGTGCAAGGGAAGCATGATATTTGTAGCTGCTATGGTTAATTAGATCAATGTTTAACTCTGCTATCAATATTTGATGATAAAAAACGTTCCTTGTTTGCTTTCAAAAGCAGGGTCATGGGCAGATAAGGGTGAGTCCTACACAACTTCAGGAGGTGGTGGAATGCTGTTTCAGTGAAGGCTTTAATTAAATAGCACAACTGTTCTCCTGAGTCTGGTATTGCTCAGCATTTTAGCCCCACCAGCAGATTTATACTACACCTTAAATCAGAAGCAGTCACTGGGTTTTTAGACACAAAATTGAAAGACTCTGAAAAGCTTCCTTTACTAAAAATCTTTTAGCTCCAAAAAGCTTACAAAGTTTGTGGCTTAAGAATAACAGGGGAAAAAAAACCAGGGATTTCCTTTAAAAACTTACAGCAGCCTCTTACAAGAGGATGAAATACCTATGAGGTTCCCTTTAACATCACTTTGATGGTTACCCTGAGGTATCTGCCTCATATTTTACCGTTTCAAACCTTATTGCAGTATAAGTCTTCATCACCAGAGATTATCTACATGCCAGGTGAAAATAAGCAGAGGAAGTGCTATTTATACTGTACATTTCATTCAGGGTATACAGCTTGTCACACTATTAGAGCTACAATTTCTGTTTTTTGATGCGTGGGTGACTGCATCACACTAAAACCTTAAACACCTTAAAACACCTTAAACAAGGAATATGCCTTCCTCCTCCTCAAATAAAAAAGAGGCTTCATGAAAGTGGGAGGAGGAGGAAAAAAATGGAACTAATGCAACACAATTACGTCAACTTTGGCAGCATTCTGAGGATTAGGTAGGAGTATGAGCAATGGAGAAAGCCCTCGCTTCTGCTTAGGATGACATAAGGGGAGAGAGATGCCTGGAAAAGCAACGATGGCAGAGCTAGAGACATGTCACTGGTGAAGCGCCCACTCTTTCCAAATGGGATTTGAAGACTGCTGCTCCATGTAGTGGAATTATGCCAAATGATTCTGCCTCTGCTATCTGGCTGTTAAGGGTAATCTATAGACAAGACAGGCATCCTCAGTAGTTCTTCCAACCTGTCGTTCTTTTCTCGTTCTAGCTAACTTCCAGAGCAACACTTGTATAATTCCGGTGAGTGACTCTTCATTTGCAGGCAAAGACCCTTCAATGACATCATACCTGTTTGCTAGGACATGCTCAGTTGAGATAAGCCCTGTTCCTGAATCCTACCAAAAATGCTGTCCAGGGTTTGGCTCTGTCAGTTACAGAGCGATGATGTCAATGTTAAGTTTTCACATGACAGACAGATTTTGATTTTCAGATCAGAATAATATTTTGAAGATGCTTTCACTTTCACTAAGCCCCTCTAGCCTTCCAAAACAACACTTTTTCCAGTACTGTGAACAAAGTGTGCAATTGCAAATAATATGCAATTTCTTGCTTGCTTATTGGCAGTTCTGCCAGTTAACAAGATGATAGCATCAAAATCAATACCTTACTTTGCCTTTCAGACTCTCTGACTTCTGCCTTTCCAGGAACCAATATTATACCCTCAATTACTACAGCAAATAGCTGAATTAATGGACAGTGGGAATTAATGGGAATAGTGTTGTTGAACATGGTTTAGAGGTGTCTTTAAGCAGTAAAGCACAACAAGATGTACTAACCAGTGAAAATAGGGCAGATCTTTTCCCAGCATGTAATTCCACCTTCAGAGGTATACTGTCCTAGCACCACCTCCAGGAAAAACACGGGAAGACCTCCCCCAAACAGGAAAATGAAGTAAGGTATAAGAAATGCACCTGTTTGGAAAATATAATAGTAAAAGATTGAGATTAAGTGAGTGAACTTACACAAGATTGTCTAAAAAGTGGTAAGAGGCACATATAAACAAAGAAACATTAAACACTTTAATATCAGTATACAATAATCTTATTCTGGGTTATTTTGCTCATATTCTCTGCAAGATGAACAGGTATACACAGCTGGAAAGGGCATTTGCTTACCTTTTTAAAGTGAAAAACTTCAATAACAATAAGGTTAGGCACACAACACTTTCACACGGCTCAGAATGCTCTTATTCTGAAATCCACCGGTCTGAAATCTTACTGGTCTATATTAATAGCACACCTTTTGGTTACAACTCAAGTCTCAACTGAAGCAGAAGTAAAAGGGCAGAAAAGGTTCAGTAGTATAAAATTTAAAAATGCTATTGTTTTCCCTGAATTAAATTTTAACAAAAACTAACAAGTAATAAACCAATCTCCTCTATAGGATGGTGAAGGCAGAAGACAGATGTGTGACCATTCTTTTTCACCAGGCACTGAAAACAGCAGGCGCAACGCGGCCCGATGGACTCGCAGGGGTGGAACACAGAACACAGGAGGACTCACCTCCGCCGTTTTTGTAGCAGAGATACGGGAACCGCCAGACGTTGCCCAAGCCAATGAATCCCCCAGCCACCGAGAGCAGAAAGTCAATCTTGCTCGCCCACTTCTCCCGCTGGGGCGGCTTCCCTTCGGCCTCGTCCTCAGGCCGTGTCCCCGGGCTCTTGCCGGGGGAAGGTTTGAGGATGTCCTTGTGGAAATCTTTCAAGCACTGCAGCTTTTCCTTTGTTGCCATATTTCTGCTTTCTACACAGAAAAAAAGAAGAACCCTGGGTTTATTAAACAGCCTTTACTGGTAGAGCTCTCTAACACTGCAAGAACTGTTTAACCAGACTCCTTTCATAAAAAAACGGTGCTGTTTATCAAGCTGAGATAACAGCAGAGATACCTCTGTTGCTTTCCCTGCCAGGAGAGACAAACCAGCCCTGGACTCTGTGGTCACCTCTTTGCGGCCAATGCAACGTAGGGCACGGCAAAGGTTTGACACCACTGCCCACCTGCTGGCTGCAGACAAAAGGAATATGAAGACTGCACACTGCATCAGCAAGTGGTGTCATTGAGCAAATATCTCGTGCTGCTTCCATGCCCACAATAAGGTACAAATCACTGCATCCGATTCTTTCTCAAACATTTAAGCAAAATACAGCAGAATAGTAAATTCCACCTTTCCAGATAAAATCCACATCTCTATTTCCCAATAACCTGAACTATCCTCTATCATTTATTGCCTGCAATTTCATTTCCCTGAAGTAGCATAAAGCTTTCTGAAAACTATACATTCATAAAAACTGGAATGGAAAGTCATTTGTTCTAATCAACCTGCAGGAACTGAAGGAATCTCTTCAGTTTATTCCATTTTAATAAGCCTGCTGTTTTCCCTTGAGATCAATAAAGGGACAAAAATAAACCTTTATATTCAATTATTGCCTTATACACACACCTATGCAATTGAACACTTTGCCAAGAATGATGGCTCCTTAGTTAATTAAAAAGTCAGTGGCATGAGTTACCTCATGTAAAACCCAAGGCATATTAAATCATAGCTGCTTTTATAATCTAGACATATAATTTATTATGTTCAAAAATCATAGATTGTATAAAAATAACAGAAAGGATTACTCTAAGAAGTGCCTTTTTATCTAGCATTTCCTACTGAAAATAATTCAGGAATAACTTGTCGCTTTGATGTGAACTCAGATCTCAGGCACATGCGGCTAATTCGCTCCCCACATAACTCCAGTGACTTCAGCTGGATCTGACCAGTTATTTTTGCATAGTGTTTTGATACTGAAAAGCACGTGAAATTTTCACCAGAACCAGGCAAACCAGCAAGTTTATTCCAGACCACAACCATTCCCTGCTTGTACATGTCATTATGGGTGCAGAGTCATAAAAAAGAAATCATGCTATAGATTATCCCGTTTGATAGCTGCAAGCCTCCCTCATACCTGCTTGCTGGTTTTGATCTCCAACCTGATTTAGCTTGTGGCAGTGACCTGAAACCTGAGTTGACATTAGCTCTGCAGGAAGTTTTTAATCCGGGCATGATTTTGAGATAGATATGCATCACTGTACCCATAAATCTTTCCATCCACCGCGGAAAGTTTCAGAAGGCTAAGATGTTCACAAGCTACAGCGGCTCGATAGTCACCCCACTGACATACTGGTGGCCTTTGAAAAGCAGGTATCGTGACAGCAGTCGCCTATCAGGCCATGATCTAAAAAGGGACTTTAATCTTCACACCACTAACACGACTTTCTACTGTTTTTTTTAAAAAAAGGCCGCCGTGGACTGCAGAGGTGATCCAAGCTATTGCAGTATCTCCTGGTCAACAGCAGAGAGAGCTCATACAAGGAGAAAGCTAATCACAGGGTAATGCATCATCACCAGCCACTGCAAGGGTACAAGGGCAGGACAAGGATGTGTCCCTGGGACATCTGCATCTCACTCCAAGCCCCAAAGCCATACCACTCTGCACCATCCCCGGAGCTCTCTCTTGAGGGAGAAAAGAAAAAATGGTGGGTACAACTGCTTTTCTTCAAAGAGGTACCTACACGGTGCCTGATGTCCAGCGCTCGCTGCAACAGCAACCAAGCATGGAGAAAGCTCAAATTCACTTTCTTCTGCTATTTGTGCTGCTTGAGTCCCTATCTTTCATCTTGCAGGAGAATGTCATAACCATCAGGCGACAGGCTATTCTGGGCTGAGGAATGGAGGGCATTTGGATCATCTCTCATGGAAGCTGTTCTTCACAGGGGTTATTGAAACACTCATCAACAGAGCAAGAAAGTGTGCAAAGGAGAGAGTGCTGTGGTTTAAACTCACAACAGTGTTTAGGAAATGCTCTTGTTTTTCTGGCAGTTTTTCGGTGAACTGCTGGGACAGTCATAAACCTGCTTAACAGGACATGGAGATATATAGATTTATAGATCCCTTCAGGATTAAGGTTTGAAATAGGAGCTTAACTGCTCCCTGTGGGGACTGATACTGGAAATATCCCAGAGCAGAACACCGGGCACGTGGGCTACCTTTACATCAAAAAACCGGGAGGACCTACAGACATTAGCCACCTCCAAGATGAAAAATTCTTCCAGGATTGACATTTTCTGCAATGTCCTTTTACCTTGTGACACAGGGTTCTTTATTTTTCTGCCAGCTCTAATATTCTTGCCTGTGGATTTACCTCAACCCAGGTGTTACTCAGTTCTTGCAGAGTTCGCAAGCCTGGCCAATTAACATTCTGTAAACCCTGACTCTCCCTGGCACAAGGCGATCACCCTGTGGTTTGTCCTAATTACCCACACACAAAGTGTCAGATGGTGCCTTTTCAGACTCCTGCTTCGTAACTGTGTGGGACTGCATTTTAAAAAGGGATTTCTAATTTGTCTTAAAACACCCCAAGTTAATGGCCATGCTTGAAAACCTAATTACTGAGCATAAAATTTGTTTCAGCCTTAGCTGGAGTGTGAAGATGGATTGTGATCTTTCCCTTAGCCCACAAATGACAAATCCTCAAGGTCACACTCACTTTTGGGGTGGCTGTTTCAGCGGTGGGTGCCAGGAGACAGACCACCACAGCTCTGTGGCAAGCTACCAGCTCTCACTAGTGGGGGATGGTACAATACCCACCCAACATCCACACAAAATCAGTAACAGCCCAGTTTTACTGTGTATCTCTTATCTAGTCTTGCTGAAGCCCTGATTGTGTTTTGAGGGCCAGCAGCTGTGGCTGGCAGGCACGTACCATTGAGCAGTACCATAGGAATTGACGCTAAGAGGCCACCTGGGACTGTGCTCCCAGCCCGTGTCACGTTCAAGGGATGTCGGATTTATCCCCCTTTGCTGCCAACCACTGGTGTCCACCCAGCCATTCCCAATTACAGGAACTGTCCACAAAGGCTGCAAGGGTGGGGGGTACGGGCGATTCTCCTTGGCGAAGAAAAGCCAAGAAAATCAAGTTTGTTTAGTGAAAGGCATTGTCTTTTTCCTTAATGGGGTTGGAGTTTCATTTCCTTTAGTTATGTCCCACTGGGTGAGGTTAAAATGGCTCTTAAGGGAAATAGTCTGACAGAGATGCTGAAACAATATGTTGTCACCGCCCAGGTCAGAACCAGAGAATAATAGGTTATTTTTACTGTATCACTTAGTAGGGATGGTATCAGAGATCTAAGTCCATCTGATTCCCCCAAGGAAATATATTGTAAGAAAAGGCTCTTACAACCACAGAGTCCAAAAGGAGAGATCTGAGTCTGAGGCATATGTCTGCCTCTCAGAGACACACGTCTGCCTTCCAGGAGCCACATCTGTCTGTGAGAGTACCCCTCCAGGAAGCTTCGGATGGCCCCAGGAAGCTCTGGCTTCATCTGATGAACTTAATATGGATAAACAAAAAGCAGCAGTCAAGCCAGCCATTTACAGTGTGCTGCTAGGCTGAGTCCAGCCAAACCGCTAGAGCGTGGCCCAAAAGCAAGAGGAGAAAGGATCCAGACTGGGCCAGGCTCAGGATCTGCCCTCACATACACTGGTACAAACCCTAATTAATTGAGGATGAAGTTATCAGTTGTCAAACTGATGCTGGTAAAATGTGGAAAAATAGAACAAGGGAGAAAGCACAGGCGCTTTGTGCTTCTGAAGCATCTGCTCCCTGTGGCCAGGAGCACCTCAAGGGCTCCTCTGCTTCTGCAGGAGAATCACATACCTGTCCCTTGCACTTGTTTCTCAGACTTCCTCACGTGAAGTACCCTTGCGATGACCCAAGCTCTCTTGCTGCCCTCTGTGACTGTGTTTGGTGCACAGCTGAAAATACCACCAGATTAGCCATAAGCAGAACACTCTCGCAGCCAGCCTGGCTTGGGCCATTTACTGTGCTCACCTACTCTATCTTCTCATGTCCAGCCTGCACCTCAGATAACCTGTACCCTTTCAAAAATACTGGCATAGAAACGTAATCCTTCATAACATGCAAAAAATGAGAGCTACGGGAAGGGAAAGGCACTGGGCAGGGGGATCAGACGATGAGAGATGCAGATGAGGGAAGGCCGCCAGTGTGGAGAGGACCTGCTGGTTGTCAGAACAGACACAACTCACATTACTTCTGAACCACTAACTTTTCTTGACAGACAACCCATGGATTACACATCTGAAAATACACTGTGCAATTTCTGCTTTGGGATTAGAGTAATGATCTGCTCCAAAGTTCTCATAGCCAGAGATAGGCAACCAAGGCAGGGTAACACCTTCCAGGAGGAGCCCTGAGGACAAATTCATGATAGATGCCTCTTTGCTTAATAAACTTTAAAAACCAAGTCATCAAAACAATGTTTTTCCAAATGCTCATGAAAACATGAAAATCCAAGTCTGCCTGTACAGGCAGATATGTATTTGTAAATATTTACGCACGCTAAAAAGCAAGCCCTGTCTTGCATCTGGAGATCAGAAACCACAGCAAAGGAGTCACTTCTTTTTTGGTCAATGAACATAAACTTTGATTAGGGATTCAACATACTGAATTGGTGACTAGAATCGTAAATGAACATTTGTTTTCTAGTTTCTTCTTCCAATAGAAAACTAAAAGCTAAGTACATACTCAAGAGTGCCACTGACCTTGATGGGAATGCTGCCTGAGGAATGACTCTATGGCTGTACTGATTTTATGGACTATTTTTGCAATGTGATGTGTACCACCACTACTTTTGCTCTCAAGCACCCTCTTCTACTAAGTTCAGCCTGTGCAGACTGTATGTCTTGAGCTTCTTAGTGCTCTCTCCTCCTGTTCTGTCCAAATGGCTTTTGAAAGACATCTGTTTATCACATTATGATTAATTCTTCTAACCCTTGTTAAGCTCACTGCCTCTTTTACAATCTCTCTTTCTTTTCACCCATTTTTTCTTTTATACCTTGGAAATTGAAGTCGACCTCCCTTAAAATATTCAGCTTTCCTGGATCTGCCAATCTATTTCTGGGTTGACTATTTTTTAAATTATTATTATTTCATATTCATATTCATGAATGTTTCAAAATTAGATGCCCTGATTGCTGGATCAGAGCTGATCTTCAAATAAGCAGCTTTCATGCTCATTGAGAGCAATGGAAAAGCTGTTATTGATTTCAACAGCAGTGGGATCAGGTCCTGAATAAAACTGCATTTATTATGTTTGGCTCACTTCCTAGGATTACTTGGAACTTTGAAAGCTGTAATTCTTGATGTTGACAGCTTTCCCTCCCTCCTGGAGCAGTATGGTTAAGCCAATCAATACATGATTAAAATAAATAGCCCCTTGATCAAACTTAGGGCTTTAGTGCAAGTTTTTCTGATCTGCCGAAGAAAAAGCCTTTATGTTTGGTAGCCCTCGAGGCCACACCACTATCCAAAAAGCACCTGACTTCACTTATCATTCTTAACTCATATCCAAGTTCTTTCTGCTTCACTGAACAAGATACGTAGGTTTTCCAAAAAACAATACCACTCCCTCTATTGCACACATTGCTTTTCTCCTTAAAAATGCCTCTAAAAATTCCCTGAACTACATTTCACTGTTCTTTGTCTTTAATGGACTCCTCTTTTTTCATTTACTTCTCCCTGGCTATGGGTGGTTATTTAAACATCTCTCCATTAGTCCTTTATTCTTTATCGGTTTTCCCTCAGACTTTCACCTTCTCATGTCTTCACTGTTTCCTTTCACTCTGACACATTTTTTAGTCTTCTAAGATTGACTAGAATATCTGCTACTGAAAATTTTCTAGGAGCAAAATGTGCTCCTTTATAAAGCTGATGTCTATTCTGAAAGGAAGGCCCAGGGCTTAATGCAATTCCTTTTTCATCAGTTGTGATCTGGACAAAAGGTAGCTTTTTTTCCCCACATGCTTTTTTCTTGTTGGTGCTTCTATTCATGCTCTTCAAATGCTTCAAGTAGATACCGTGTCACAGCACAGAGCTGTTATAAAATTCTGACATCTTTGCTCAGGTTTCAGCAGCAGAAAATCTGCAGTCACACAATACTCTAGAT
Organism: Merops nubicus; assembly: GCF_000691845.1. Lineage (NCBI taxonomy): Eukaryota > Metazoa > Chordata > Aves > Coraciiformes > Meropidae > Merops > Merops nubicus. Next base: position 17,274 of record NW_008625571.1, on the reverse strand, counting down.
GCTCATTTATACTTATTTATGTGAAAGAAGAAAGCAGTTACAACTGAACCCAGAACAGAAGGACATTAAAAACTCCTTTCCTGTTGTGTGGGGTGGAAAGGAGGAGAGCAAATACTCACAAACGCCAATAGGTTTCAGAGGGAACATGACTCTGACCCAAAAGAGGGGCTGAAGCAAAGCTGATGCTACCCAGCCTCAGAGGGTGGAGCCCAACTGCCCAGGGAGATAGCCCAGGGCAGCCCTGACCCCTGCAGCCAGCAGTGAGGAAGAGCATGGGATGCAGTGTGGCCGAGGACTGAGTCACACTGGTTAGGACTCGGACCTGCTGAAACCCTTTGTGGGCACAATGCCTCCGTATCCCAGCGAGAAACCAAGCTCCCTGCACCAGAGAGCCACAGTCCTCCTGCTCCGCCCTCCCCTCAGAGAAAGAAGCTCAAAGAGGACGACAGGGAAGGAGAGAAGGCAAGGGCTGGCAAAGGCAAGGGGAATGAAGGGAAACTGCTTGTCCCTTGTACACTGTACTGGCAATGATGTGTGGGATAACATCTAGTTCACACCTGATTTTGTTCACGTGAAGCCAGCGGCTGACCTAATTTAATGCCTCTGGGTGTGCCAGCTAACAGCCTCCCGACTGTCAATAGGCTGGAAGGAAGCACCAGCTCCCTGCTGCCTTCCCTGCACATTCCCTCTGCTGTACCAGCTCTCCCTTTGTGAAAATGAAAAAATATTAATTCACTGGGTGACACCACCTCTCGAGGCCCTCGTCTTTAAGACAGAGCCCTTAAAATGCAGAAATATATCCAACTGGCATGGCAAGGTGATGGCTTTCCAAGTGAGATGGGCATTGTCAAAGAAGATTTGACAAGCTGTGCGTGTCCTTGACTCTTCAACCACCTTGCATCCTGCAGTTATACATCTTTTGACCAAATGAACAAGTATTTTCATATTTTGGTTTTGATTCTGATGGTCTGCTGTTGAGTGGATTGTAATTCTCCAGTAAGTCTTGGTGTCAACTAAACTGGTTCTACTGCCACAAATAAGCCACATCAAAATCTATAAGCGATGTTTCTTATCCTGCTATGAAAGGCAAATGCCCTTAAAGCCCACAAAGCTCATGGACTTGAGTAGTCAGTGGTGTGCACTGTGCCCATTGTTTTTTTGGCACGTGAATAATACCATACTGCTGCTGTGTGCACCTAGAGCACACAGTGTCAGACAGCAACCTCTGTGCTGCAGCAGCCAACACTTCTCCCCTGCACAGAAGAGAAGCAATCAAGCAGCCATTTAGTGAAACAAATGTGCAATAAAACGTCTTTATTTGGGGATAAATCATTCCACTCTCACCTGTTTTTTCAACTAAATCTAAATTTAGCCTTACATACACTGAATTGACCAATGCTAGTGTTCAGGGCTTTCTTGTAATTGAAGATTACTAGACTTTTTCTGTATGTTTTCTAGCCAAGAAAAAAACAGATACAGAAGATCACATGTTTTTGGAAAAACAAGCAAAGTTTGACATAACCACTAATGGCTTTGATCAGCTTTGCAACCAGGCTGTTGCCATACCTGCCTAGGACCACCTCCACATAAAGACAGAGTTGTGTTTCTATTGCTTATATCCGTTCATCTGAATTTAAACAATAACTGAGGACAGATTTCTAGCCCACCTGTGGCAGCTGTTTAAACATGTCATATAGTATCTTATTCCCACAAATCTAGATCCCAACAACTTTGGTGCAGGAGAACAATCCTTTCTTCTTTTTTGTTCCTTTGCCCTATCTGCATAACACCTGATTTTTTTTTTTTTCTAGAACACATTAACAGAGGAAGAGTTGTGCAACACAGCACCGGGGTGGAAAAAGGCCAGCTAACTTGTACTAGGAAAACAGCTATTACACACACGGTCAGCAGTGTTACCCCATTACAGGGCTATAAAGTCCGAGAAGGTTATGAAGCCCTGAGGACAGAGGCATGAGCTCTAAAACTTAGCGATAAGAGTGAGTTACTTTTGATTTCAGTCTTGACTTCTCTTCCATGCTGGCAGCAATTATCAAGAAAAATACGATTCAGTGATGGAAATGAGCTGTAGGCTTTTAAGAGGTGGAACTAATGCGAGCAACAACCCTTGCTGCTGAACCACGGTACTCAGGTGACTGTGGGGCTCAGCCAGGGCACCACAGCTCACAGGCTTCCAGCCATCAGGGATTTCCTAAGCACCCTGAGTTTTAATTTACTGTTGTTTTCTTTCCTTCAGGAAAAAAAAAAAAAAAAAAAAGGAACAGAAACCTGAAGCCTATGAAGTTTCACACAGGAAATGAAATCGAAACTCCTGATACCGCAGAGTAAAACAGCGTGGGGGTTTCTGCAGAGGATATGCTAAAAGAAGAAGTGGCAAAGTTGATGAACAAGCTCAAGCTCACAACTTTGCAAAACAGGTCGGTGAACGGCAGACTTTCACACCCCCCAAGAAAAGCGACGCTGTGTAGACACTACGGTATTTATTTGCTTTTGTGCAGCTGGTGCCAGGTGCTGGCTTGCACGGCTGGACACTGGCATGCTTTGTTTAATCCTGAAGCAGCCTTGGCTTGCTCTCCAGCTGCAGCTCTGTCCTCTGAGCTCCCAGGGCTGGCCAGAGCCACTCGCCATGCTCCCGGAGAGCACTTCAGAAGGAGTACCGCTATGGCCTAAAGGCATATTTAGGGCATTATTTGATCAAAATTTTGTGAAGTTTTTACTTGCGAAAATTTGTGAACATTACTCATCCGATTTGAAGGTCTGAGTTGGAATTAAAACCTTTGGTATGGACCACTAAACCAATATGCTTTTAAGTATCACATGACTCAGGCCAATTCCCAATCAAAGGTGTATTTTCAGTTCACTTTTGCCATAGACCTGATATCATCTTCCATACAGAGGGAGCTGTGCTTGTTTTCACTTCAAGAGATATGAAAACCAAATAACTCTAGAACAAATACTTCCCTTCTCCAAGGAAACTAACACATAAACCACTTGTGCATACCACGGTCTGCGAAGTGCAGAGCACACACGCCAAGCACAAACAGAACCCTGATGCCACACACTACTTGGACAAAAGCCCCACCGAATTCACCCTGGAATTGCTGCCTCTGAAGGGAATTTCTTAAGAGCAAGGCTGACTCCAATACATGAAACAAATATCCACAGTCCTACCTTTATACCAGTGTCAATCCCACAAGCTTTGCTGTTGGCTTTTGCAGGTAAGCATCCCCAAATACACCATGACAATAGGTGAACGGCGTGAATATTTTTTCGCCATCTCTTATCTTTTCAAACAAACACCAGCTGATGGTTTTCATTGCAGGTTGCTTTTATAGTCCCAGCTTGACTACTGTAAACTTAACCTAGTCCTGTTGACCAGTTCAGAGACACAGTTCATAAAGTTGAACAGTTGAGGATCTTTCTTAGTGCAATTTCATCTAAGCGAACATGCTTGCACTAGATACCACTGTGGCACATTAACTTTTAATAGCCAAAGCTGTTCTCATCACGACTACATTTTTTTTTTTTTTCCATGTGCAAAAGAGAATAACAGACAGGTGGGAAACTGTTTGCAGTTCCACCATAAACGATGTGTACATGACAAACAGCTAAGATAGCCATAAAAACACTCCCTATCTAAACTAATGGTAGAAAGCGAGAGAACTTCCTTTGGTTTACTTTTCTGGATTTTTGTAAGGAAGTGACATGTACAAGACCTACATGAACTTTTGATAGTTTTGCAGAAGGAGAAACCAAGCTCAGGTGTATTGCTTTAAATTCCTCATGTGAATATTATCTATTAAATTTGAGTTGTAACCTATAACTTGTATGCTGAAGAGTGGAGGAGAAGAAACCTTCAAACCTACTAAGCAACAGTGTCTTCTTCTACTCTATTCCCTCTACATGGGACAACACCTTTTTCACATTTGAAAGAGTGAACACCTATACCATTTAAGGAGGATCTGTATGAGGACAGAGAATTGACACAGTTACAGAAGAGGGAGGCCAGCAATCTCCCCAAAAAGTACCTGAAAGCAAACATGTCCTGTTACGTCTTGAGTTTAAAATCCTGCCTTGCATAAAAAGGGACAACAAAGGCTTTTGGTTGTTCATATTTAGTCTTTCCTCAATCAATCCTAGCAGCCCCATTTGTAAACTTTGCTTTTGACAGATCCTGAAAGGAAATAAGGTGTTTGCATATGGAATATACTTCTTGTTGATAAAGGAGAGATATGGAGAAAAATCACCTTATCTTGGCAGACTTGAAAGAGCAACCCTATAAAATACTTCCCATATTTCTTTTTCCTAGCAACAGGGAGTTTCATAATTCTAGATGACTGTTAAAAATTCCCTACATTGATATGGTGAATCTCAGCACGGCTTTGCTCTCTTTTGGCAGAAATAAAATAACATTATTCTTACAAAGGGTGATTTTTGGCTAGCATATGGAAGAAGCCATGAAAACTTGCTACCCTATGGAGTTTAAAGACACTCTTCTGCATGTCCAGAGCTCTTTGGCTGACAGCTGCAGGGCTGGGAAGGCGTTTAACTGAGGAGCAGATGCTCTGTGAAGAATTAACTCCCCTACATGGTTACTGCCACATGAGGAAACCAGCACATAATGGCAGAGCAAGGGCACTTGGTGACTTGCTGAATCCTAAATACCCCAAAGCTCTCTTCAAGGCTGGTGGAGAATGGGATTTGTGACTAAAAGGGAAAAAAGGTGATCTTCACTTTTTAAATAATTATTGTCCTGATAAAATTATGAACTCTTTGATAACTTCTGTTGGGACTTAATTAAGATTTGAAGAGATCTCAAGAGAAATCCTAGTAAAAATTCCACCTGCTATCAGAGATACCCAAATTTCACCTGCTAATCTCATCTGAGGTTACCATTTACATCTTGATTTTGATCCCACATGAGTAAAACCACTGTAACTTCACTGACCTTCAGGAGGTCACTCCTGTTCTATGCTGGTACGATTAACAGGGACTCCAGTGCGGCGTGAGGAGTTAATGACACATGCAGCACAATGGCTGAATCAGAATGGGAACTGGGTATTAAACAGAAACATTAAATAATTTAGTTTAGAAGGGACTTGTGGAGGTCTCTTATCCCAGTCTTTTGCTCAAAGAAGGGCCACCATCCAAATCAGTCTGGGTTGCTGATGGCCTTATCTGGTCAATCTCTAAAACCTCCAAGAGTGGAGATTGTACAGTCTCTGAGCAACCTGTCCCACTGCTTCCTTCTTCTCAAGGTAAACATTTTTTCCTTACAGTAAATCTGAATTTCCCTATTGGACAAAGAAAGAAGGTGAAGATGAAAATGGAAAAGAGGATTAACACAAAATGATGATACCAAATGGAATCTCAGTCTTCCTATTCTGATACTACATGCATACAATACAAGCAGTTGGAAAGGAAAAGATATAGAGGGGGTGTGTGGTGAGTGACAAATGGGTAAGCTACAGGTTAATTACAAAATAAGCAACAGTCCCTGGTGGCAGCGTATCAGATGATATTCATTTTATTGTCAGAGTAAAAACATATCCCTTTAAGAAAACCAAACAAAAACCCCTACTGAATGTCACAATGCATGCCAAGCAATTATTGCTTTCCACAGTGTGTCCTGTGACTCACTGTGCCACAATAAATTAGCATATGGTGCTCATTCAGGGTATAGAACTCATACATTTGCAATAGCTCTAAAGAACTAGTAGTTACTTGGACTGTAGTTAATTTTTATTTTTTTTTTTAATTTCCCCATGGCAATGCTATAAATGTCATGCTTATTACTGTATTATTTTTTTTTTTTTAAAAAATAATGTTTTTAGTGGCAAGCAAGTGTCATTAACACCTGAAATCCCTTGTATGCTAGAGAAATCACTTCAGACAGCCTCTGGCATGCGAAAGCACATAAATAATTGGTAAACACTACCTGTGGTCTTCTGGGTCCAGATTTGCCTGATGCCAAGAGCAATCAACTCCTTTTTGGCTGCAAAGGATAGGAGGGAACTCAATACCTTGCAGAAAGCACTCCGAGGCTGGCAAAAATCACACTTTCTGTGTGCCAGCACCCCATGAAAGAGCAAGCCCTGAAGCACATATGGCAGAAATGGTTCTCTTCTTTCATGAGGGAAGGTAAGCTCCTACAGAGACACAGAACCGGCTCTATAAAAGTGCTAAAAACTCTCCCTGCCTGGGAAAGGTGAATTTCCTACATTTACCTTGCTTAAAAGAGCTTTAAATCTCTTATTTTAAGAGAAAAAAAAAAAGCATCTGTTTTTCAATGAGTCTGTCCAAGAACAGGAGTAGGCTGGAAATCCCATTTTTATCATTAATAAAACATCAGAGATGCTTAAAAGCAGGGATCAAGCAGCAGCAGAAGAAATCATATGTGATTACAAGAAAAGGCTTCTCCTGAAATCAAGGTTACTCCAATGAGCCTGGGTAACTTGAGATACCGTAACTTGTGAGTACCACCAAGAGGGTATGGCTTCAGAGTATTACTGGAGCTTCCCATCATACTGAGATGATTTAACAGGGGAACAAATCCTACATAGGCAAGGTCTAACTAACACTTGTATACGTTTGACACCACTCCACCGAAGCCAGTGCTATTCAGCAGCAAAAGTGGATCAGATCAGTAAGAGCGAAGTGGACCACTGGCATTTTGCTCACATAGGGATTCAGAGCTACAGCAGAAGTGCCATGGGTTTCAAGGTCAGCAGGACTGATTCCTGGTAAAGGGGGTCTGACTTTGATACTGTTTACACAATGATAAAGCAATAGCAATGCTGCTGGCATCAACAAAGCTAAGCTGGAGTAAATCAGTTGAAAATTAGATCCTGAATTTGTATGTCTTTGCAGCTAAGTTCACAGGTATTAAACAACACTAATGTCTCAAAATGTCACATGAAAAGAAAAACATAAACAAACATCTCAGCCTACAGCTCTGTTGCTGTAGGCTGATCCCCAAGGAGGCAATTACTCCCTCAGTGGTGTTCTAGATGGGCCAAACACAATGATTGCCAACACAAATATTTTGTTCCTGGGTTTTTGCTTTATAAAAATGTAAAGTTGGACTGTGTGGCTTCAGGTGTTTTCTTCAGTGCCTACACAACAGGTTCCAAATGGTGTTCAGGGAACATGGCCATGACCTTACCATGAATGGTAATGGGGAGTAACAACCTGCTCTCCCTACTTCCTCGCCTTGAATCTCCTGAACTGTTTAATTGTGTGGAAGACAGTTGAAACTGTGCCTTAATCAAGACTGCCAGGGTCTGCCCTGCAGTCTTTTATTGTTATTATATAGATTATTTGCTAGAGCTCATGAAATATTCTCCATCTCCTCAGAAATACCTTTGATTTATTAACACGTTTGTTGCATCTTACTTACCTAAATTCCTTTGGGAATGTACTTGAGAAAGTGCAAAAGTACATAAAAAATGAAGTAGAGCTCAGACCTTTTTCCAGCCAAAAACTATATTCATCTATGCAGAAATGTCATTCTCCATTTCACCCAAGGAGATAAAATAAGCATCTAGGTAATAACTACCTTCTCCTCAACACAAAGAGCCTCACTCTGGAGACGTAAATGCTGCTTTTTTCCAGACCCCATACACTCATTCTCTTGTTGGTTAATTCATGACAGCGTTAGCTAGATTTTCATTACAGGGTATTATTTGTAGCTGCTGTTTTCATGAAGGAGCTGTAATAAACAAGTGAGATTTATATTCCTTTTTAAATTGCTTGAAATAATTAGCGTTGTTGAATCTAGACTCTGAAAGAACCTACTGATTTCTCTATTTTTTAAAATAAATACAGAAGCTACAGAGCAAACTACCACCACCAGTCATGCCTGGGCCAGAACAGTATGAGCTCCATATACTATCCAAAATGTGGTTTAGATGAGGAAATAATCTAAGTTCTCCAAACAATGTTTTAAAAGTAAATGATGGTTGTGCTGAATTGTTTTAACAACTGCACTGTGTTATTCTTCTCCAACCTAAACTCAGACAGGATTCTTTTTATTCCTGTTCCGGTCTATACAAGTGCAAATGGACACCCTGGATCTGGATCATGACGGTAAACTCAACAGAAAGTATGACCCAAACTGAGACCCAGACCTAGATCAGAATTTCGCAGCTGGCTTCCTAGCTTGATGATTTATACTGCACCCAACTATTATAAAAGCCATGACCCACATCAGGCATTCAAATACCAAACTCAGATCTTGTGGTTTGCTCTCATCTCTACATCATTTACTTTTTCCACTCATTCCCCCTACACCACGGCTTGCTCTATTGACAGTCCAGATGCTTATTTAAAATAAGCAAACATGATGCCCAACCCAGCCCTCTTCAGCCATTTCACAGCTACTGCTTCATTTCAGAGCCTGATCCAACAAATCTGCCTCATGACAGCACCGAACAAATATCCTCTAAAAAGCTTTTCACTCATAGGGTTTCTTGTTATCGTTGTTTGGTCTCTTTTGTGGTTCATCAGCCTTACAGTATTTTTTTTGGTGTGGGTGCCACCATCCTGGCAGTACAGGTTTCCTCAGAGCAGTTGGAAAGATGAAGTACCAAGGGTCATGATAGAACTTAGCCTTAGTGGTTCTACAAGAGAGGAATGATGTCGAGTAGATGTTCAGCTGACAGAAAAGGTGAGGAAAAGATGATCTGGGAAAGACCACATTGTGCTATGCATAGAAGGGATACAGCAGCAACATACTAACTGTACAACAAGAAAAGGTACAAAATGAAGACAAGGAGAAGGCTAAACATGTCAGTTTTTGCATTATGAACTTTCATAACTAGAGGAAGGAAAAGTTAGGAAGGTGTGCAAACAAGTATGATGGAGATGGGAAAGGAGTCTGGAGTAACATGGGGAAGACAGTTGTAATAGGTATCAAAATATAAAATTTTAAGTACTTCTTTGGTCTGTATGTGATAAAACAGTAGCAACCTCTATGTAACTTTTAAAATCCCAAGGAATTAATATAAATACATAGGCATACTGTCACAAATGATTCCTGGATAAAGTAAGTAAGTGGGATGCAATGGGATGGGGATTTAGTTCTGGGAAGTATAAAGCCCTATGTCTCAGGAGAGCAGAGACACTGCCAGAGGAGCAGCTACCCGCAAAGCCATGAATGCACAAAAGACTTAATGGTGACTGCAGGTAATAGAATTCCTCTGTGTCATGCTACTGAGTGATGCAGAAGGGTCAAAAGCTAAGCTATTTCTGGATGTGTACACATGAAGGGATGATATGGAAATATAAAGCATAATGCTATGTCAAAACAATCACAGTGGCTATAGTATGAGCTGTTCAAGTCTCCACAGATTAGAAAGGAGGTAGAAAAATTAAAGGAAATACAAATAAGGACAATAAAAATGATCTAAGGAGAGAGTAAGGGAGCTAAATTAATATGGTCTATAAATGCGAAGACTCCTGGGCTGAGATCCAGCTACAAATACCTTCAAGGTACTGTGTGTAGAGGAAGGTAATTAATCTAGCTCAAAAGATAGTAGGACAAGAAGAAATTGATTGAATTTAGGAACAGAAAAATTCAGGATGTATAATAAGAAAAAAACATTTGAAGAGACACATCTACTCAAACAGGGCAGACTCCCAAGGTGGTAGCCAAAGCACCACATGGAGTACGCAACCGAGAACAGGCTGCATACGGAAGGGGCTCTGGGAAGTGCTGCAGTTACAGCTTTCTGCAGTCCAAAGAGATCATCACAGCCCAACTTACTGATACTTTAATCTCTTCCTTTATGGGTTATGTGAAAGCCTGTGCCTACACTTACCACCACCACTCCCAACCCTGTATATCCATGTGGAGACAATACAACCCCACTAGAGCTCTGAAATGGGGCTGCAGCACCCTGATGTGCAGTGCAGGTAACAGCAGACCTTCTAACTCTCTTCTGGTTATTCAGTGGTGTGTGCACCACGAATCTGCTGGGTGCCAGGCAGGACAGTGTCAGCAAGACAAAAACTGCTGACCCAGCTGGCAGATTATTCTGAGCATCTCAACACTGAGGTCAAAGGCTGAAGTGGAAACTACCTTCTCTGATGCTCATGGTCTTCCCCAGCCTCGTGTCAAGAGATCCTGCACGGAAGCTTTCAGTGTCACTGAATAAATGATGTACTTTGATTTACGATTAGCTGAAAACCAATACTAGCAGTATTTAACAATCCTCAGGAGCTCTAAAATACACTGGCATTAATAAAATAAAATAAAAATCCCATAACATTTGCAACAAACCTTACAGTTTTCAATGACAAATGGGCACACACAAACGTGAGGAATATAAACCCCAAGTACCGTTACACCCCCCCTTAAACAGATCCCGTCCCAACTGCACTCACCAATCGGGACTTCTGTCCCCTCCTCAATGTAGATGGGCAGTGGTGATTCCTCCATAGGATGAGGCACTGATGGAAAGTAATGAATTGTGGTAGTATTTGTCGCAAAGTGACTACAATAAGACGGTACCTTTCTTATCATTACAACTACAAATGGCTGGTTACTGTCACAGAGTCCTTCCTCAAAATGGTCACCTCCTGTCATGGTGACTGGTCCACGTCACAGTCCTGAGGGGTTAATCCCCACTGAGCATTCACTGCTACGGGTGTCAACCCCTCCTGAACAGGGCCTGTGAGAGGTCCCTGTCCTGGATGCTTCACGATCCTGCTACTTCACTAAAGCTTCATCATTCCCACCCCCGGATTTTAACTCTCTTTTGGAAACTCACACAGTTGAAGAAGCCAAGGGGAGCCAATGCACAGACAGGCACAAATAGTTATTGAGTCAAGGTCTTTTTCATGCACAGAACCAGAAGAGAGAGGCTCTGATGCTCAAAGCTTGCTGTTAGCTGTTGAAAAGCCACAGCAGGTGATGGAAGGCTGTACTGCAAATGGCCTCTGCACCACAAACTTTTCATTACTCATTCATTCCAGGGTATCTATTAGACCTAGGAAGCTCCCAGTTATGTGTCTGTGATACTGAAATCTCCACACAAAATTCTTAAGATCTGCACTACATGGTTATTATGCAGTTCCTAGACACCATACAGTCACTACTGTAGGGTTAATCTGTTTAGGTTCTTCTCTATTTGGGAGCTTCTTCCCTTAAAGATGGCTTTGTTGCAATATTTCCCATTTAAAATCCCTGGGAATCATGTGCTTCACAGGCTTTTCAAGAGATTTGAATTTCCTACGCTCGAATGAAATAATAATGAGCTACAAATGTTGAAAATGTCATCATCAAAAGCCCTCTGGAATTTCTGCTTCCCTGTTACATTTTAAAAACTGAGGATGTACCTTCTCAAAGATACAAGATACTCCTAAGCTAGCATAAGCTAGTATTCCAGCTGCAGGGAAGGACAGTTCTTTAAGTCTTTCTTGGATATCCTTCACCTACTACTGGCTTTTTTTTTTTTTTTAAAGATTGTCTTATGATATCCATAAAACCAGCCAAAGAACACTTGTGGTTTAAAGCTATTAAATAAAGTGTCTCACAACGTTCTTGCTAGAAACACAGACAGAATAAGGAGTGTTTTCAACAGATGCTTGACTAGAAACAAGCTTAAACCCCTCACTGGTGCTTTTTTGGATATGAAGGGCTGCCAGCTCCTTGCCTTTACCTAAGCCTACCCCCCACTCACGTAGAAGATGAAGGGAAGCACAGGGGAGAGGAAGAGCAGAACACGGTTGCCTACAAGAACTACAATACAAGCCACAGAAATCATGGTCTACCAGGGTGCCTTGCACAAGCCACTTTTATCTAGAAGCTGAACTAACATTCCAGCTCAACAATAGCAAAAAAACATTTGTTACCACACGGCGTTTTGCTACATATTAACCAGCAGTTGCTACGCAAGCATAATGGAGTGCTGCAATTCTGAGATATATGTTATTTAAAAAAAAAAAAACCAAAGTTGACCTATGGGAGATCAGCCTGAGGTGAGTGCTCGTGGGCTTGCCATGCCACTGGACACAGAACATGCTTGGAAGTTATGCAAAGCAGGCCCTGCATTGGGAACAATGCAGTCATTTTCCTTGCTAAGCTGATCTTGCACTGAGGCAGTAAGAGTCTTCATCTCTGCGGCCCCTTAAAACATTTATTCAGATTTATCTACTAAGAAGAGATACCAGAGCAGAGCTTTCTATACTACTCGAGTTTTCAAATCTGAGATCTGCAAGCAAACCAGGTCACTTGGGTGGTGTGGAAAAAAAAAAACAAAACAACTTGTGTTTTTATGACATGCAGCTTTCTTGGTTCCATGAAGAATACTGTACCAGGGTCACCCAGACCAAGCACTCAGTCTGGAGCCAAATGCTTTCACAAAACATTTGCAACAGTATTCACCAATTGCTGGTGGCATCTAATACTTATTTTAATGGGTATCACCATAGCTTGTAGAAAAAGGCCTGAAATACCTGCAGGCTATTTGAGGCCAAGTACTCACATACACCCTCTCACCTCCCCACAAGTACACATGCACACACGAGGACACATGCACGCAAACAAACGGCTCTACAGGCAGAACTTGGATTTTGCAGGATCCAAGGCAGAGAAGCCGACTCTTGTCACAGGGTTTAGGAATCAAGGACTCTGGGGTGTTAAAACGAGCTCTCACTTATGGGTCTCCTCTGCTTCAGGCAAATCACTTTAACATTATCCCTCCAGGATTTACACACCAAATTTATGGGCATGCTGCTTAAATGCCTCCAAAGTGCTTTGCAATGGTTTCTAAATTCTGCAGTGATATGCACAGAAGAACTGCACAGACAGATTCAAGGTAACAGTTGCTGAGCATTATTACTGTATAACTACAGCCTATTTTTACATGCTCTGTACTATAAACAGATGGTAAATGTTCAGTATTTGAATGTTTTAATGAGCTTTAGAACCCTTTTGCAATTTCATAAACAAGTATAAATAACACTTACATGAAGAAGAGTCTCTCTTGAATGAATTTTCTCTTCCTGTTTGGAAAAAAAAAAAAGAGAAAAAGAAAAGGCAAAAAAAACATTTTAAAGGAAAAAAATGGGTCTAGCAAGGTAAGTCAGACGTTTAAATGTTATCATGTATAGTGTTTTCTGAATTTCATCAGTATGAATTTATATTTCAAGAACATCAAGGCACTGAACATAGTACCAAAACAGGAGACCGTTTTTTGCTTGTTTTATCCTATGTAAAACATCACAGAAAATTTTACCGTATCTGTCTCAAGAGCAAGGAAATTACACTGCAGCAGTGAAATAAAATACAAATGCTGTGTGATCTGCAGAAAAAAAAATTATGAACTTTTAACTTCCAGCTCACTGATAACCCCCTGGCTCACTGCATGGGTTGCTCTCCTACCTATGGGCAGCCTACCCAGAACACCCCAAGGCAGGACACTCCTGCTGTGTTTCGGCACAGTGATTATTTTTCCACAGCAGCACTCACACACCGACTGCACTCAAACCCAGGCCAGGCAGCAAAGACGTTCTTCAAGGCTGTGACCATTCTGGGTGACAGAGAACCACAACAGGAAACCCAGTAACTGCTGAAATGCACGAGCCTTCCCAACAGCCCACGTGTCCTAACAGCCACCCTTCTGTGGCCATGTGGCACCCACCCTGCTGCCTCCCACCTAAAGCTCGCTGGCAGGACATGGATTTGATTCACGCTCCCCTTCCACCAACATAGCTGCTGGGTTTGGTGGATGCTCTTGGGCAGGGCATAGGGTCAGCACTGAGGGGCTTTTTGCTTGTGCAAATCTAGACACACTGAAAAAAAAAAAGGACAGATTGATAGGAATACAGATGCTGTAGGACACCAGCCACAGTTCCAGAGGCACAAACTGGCCATGCAATAGCCCTTCCAATGGCAGATTTTAGAGGAAAAAAAAGGACAATGAAGAGTGAAAGTTTCACTTAATTTCTACCATGTTAACTTCTATCAATATTAGCTCCTCTGTAAGCAACTTAAAGGGTATTGCCCAGAGTTTACATGCCCTGGGATGATACTGACCTAGCACAAATCAATTAAATCCATGGCACAGCAGCAGCTGAGGATTCAAGTAAATATGCATGTATGGAAGAAATTCAACAAATATTAAATCACTTCATTTTCATCCTCACGCTTTCCTTCCAAATGCCAGGGACCCAATCCCACAAGCAGTCTCCCAGAGTGGCATTAGAATAAACTTGGGTTCTGTGTACAGAACACTTAAGAGGACTGTTCTGAGGGTTACTTGAAAAAACATATCCCTGATCCATTCTTGTCATGTAAATTAAGTTAGTGATGAGAAGAAGTCGAAGGCCCTAATCCTACTGGGTAATCTATTCAAGGCTGCACTTGTTAAATGATCTACAATTTATTAGTATGACCAATCAAATAAGCATTACTTGCAAAAGGCTTTCAGTACCATGGCTTTCCCATCCATTTTTATGTGTTGGAATTTGGTCAAATTTAAAAGAAACAAATCAGCATAACTCTGTTCAGCATGACTCTTTTCAGAGTCACTTGCCAGTATAATTGAAAGCCTGGGTAAGGCACCACTGCAGAGACTCCCATTACTGGTGGAAGGGGCAATATTGCCATTGGGGCATTGGGTAATGTTGCCCCACTTCCCATTGGGGCAAAACTCTAGGGCCCTGTAAGACCTAGGAGGGGTAAAATTAAAATAATAGGGGGTTGCTGCCAAGGTGCACTAATGAAAATTCTGGGAGCATCACTGCCTGGAAAACATGGCAGCCTGCTGGATGTCCTGTGCCTGAGGGCCTCTTTGGAAATATCCAGCCCACAGGACTTGGCTAGAAGCACTAAGATGTAGCTCAATCTTGGTTAGGCAGAGTATTGATCTAAGGCAAACTCATGGAAATATTTGTAGTGATTAGCTGTAAGACAAGATCCTAGCTGAGGCTTTACAAACAAAACTGAGCTCAGGCACAGGAGGTTGGTTTCCCAAGCACTGTGCAGCAAGAGTAGAGCCAATCTAAAGTGTCTTCCTGTTTTTCCAGGTCAATGTTGCACCTCTTTTCATACAGCACTTCACACAGACTGAAGCCTCTTGCCACATTCTCAACAATTAACTTCTGACATTTAAGAAACCTCCAGGCAACCCACCCCAAAGCTACAAATCAGTGACTACCAACAAACAGCAGTATGCCAAATTTTGCTCTCGGTTACAGCAAATTAAAATAAAATAAAAACTGGTAGTACTCGAAGCATTCCAAATTACCATCAGATTCTAGACCAAACTCCTTAAACAAACAAACAAGCAAAAACCCCAGGATTTTGATCTAGTGCCTCCAAGCACACAAACACCTTCTTGGTGCCTCCAAGTATCACAGTGCCATCCGCAATCTGCTTTTTAGGAAGTATGACAGAAAAGACGCCTGAGCCCGCCGGGTACAAGCAGCAGATCCTGACTGAGGTGAGGCAGCGGCCGGGGTCTGGGTGCCACCCGGCACCCCAGGGTGAGGGAAGGTGTCTGTCGCCCTCCAGTGGGTGCAGCCTCAGGGCAGCCCACACCGGGAGAGAGGTGAGAAGAGGCAGGGGCAGGGGTGGTGAGGTGTAGGCAAATGAAGAGAAAGAGAGGAAAAAAAAAAAACCAAACCAATAAAAACCCAACGCAGAGAAGAGACAGTTGAAGAGGAAACACGACGATGCTATCTCTGAAAGTGACAAAAATAGTTTCCAGTCAGTTTAACCAAGGCAACAAAGACATCCTCCCGCCACACTCGTGCTTCAGCCTCGGCTTACTCTGGGCGAGGGGCACGGTCACGCTGCTGGCTGCCTCAACTGCTCGCGCATTTCGCTTCAAAAAACCCCAACAACCTGCGGGCAATCTTTCCGGAACACCCGTGTGAAGGTAGGCAACGCCAAAAAGCAGCCAGCCCGCCCAAACGCAGACCCAGAGGTAAACACCCCACTGTCAACAGCCATCGGGGGTTCCACCAAAGCCGCTCCCCTCCAAATTCCACTGCAGCGGGTTTTAATGGGCTGATTTACCCTCAAACCTAAGCCATAAAATCTAAACCGGTAGCAACTGTCATCTGAGCTCTGAATTACACAGACGATGACATGTCCTTCCATCGGGGCTGCCTCACTTTTTTTTGCTAGTACAAAACTTGAACCATTGTGGCATGCAAGCAATAAAAAAAAAATTGCAGTTACGAAAATAGCGCTATCAACGTAACCAGCTCCTCTCGGCACATTTTCTTAATGCCTTTCCCAATACGGTTAAAAAAAAAGGAACTAACCAAAAAACTCTCATCCTTACACCTTGGCACAAACTGTGCTGGAATACGTGTGGTGTTGTATTTCTTCGTGTTTATCTGGAACCTCTCCCACTACTTTTTTTTTTTTTTTCATCGGTGCTTGCCTTTAAACACAGCTCTTATTAAGCAGCAGAAGTTAGCTTCTGCAATTTCTAAATACAAAGTTTTGCCACTCTCGGAGCTGCCTGAGGAAAACCCAGCTTGCCCTTCATAAATAACACATACTCTGCACATTTCTTTGCCCGTGTGAAATAAATTCTCCCATGTTCTTATATGGAAACCTTGCAAGTCCGCCCACGTGCCTCCTGCTACAATATCAAGCAGAGATGGCCATTCTTTATCTTAAAGCCAACGGGTGAATTTTGGAACAAAGTTACCCCAAGACAAACCCAGAATGATCACCCCTTTGCACCGAGCTGAGCTCGGAAACCTGCCCTGTGCAGTCGTGCAGTCGCTGAGCTTTATTTCCGAGCCCCAAGCACAACTTTGATTTCAGCATGCCAAGGATCACCAAAATAAAAGGAAAATGAGGAGAATAAAAAGGAAAAGCAAAAGCAGCGGCGGTATCACCCACCAGCACCACCCACCAGGTAGGCCCATAAGCCTCAGATGTAGCATTGCCTGTCCCAGCCTCTTCGGTTCAGGTTAGCGCACAGCAGCCAGAAAAAAATACAGCAGGGAGGGGTGGCACGGCGAGAGAAAAAGAGCAAAAATAGCCGGGCAGAGAAGCGTGCTCCGTGAACGTGCTGGAGGGCCGCCAGCAAGTGGGCAATTGCTGCAAACTGTTATCGTGAAAAAAAGTTAACGCAAGGTGGGGAGGTAAGGAAGGGGGGGGATGAAAATAACCACTGGAGAGAGGAGAAAAAAACCCGCGGGGTAATGAGACAGCTGGGGAGGAGGGGGATTGAAAGAAGAAGACGAAGGACTAAATAAATACATAAAAGGGGGAAGGGAAAGCGC
>NW_008625570.1:0-3178 GCF_000691845.1 Merops nubicus | reverse complement strand
GACTCGGCTTGCCTCTCTGGGAAGTGCACCATCTCCCAACTGGCAACGTTTGGGAAAGGACGCCTGTGAGGATGCTCTCAGATATTATTTTATTCGCACTTAATCCGGTGCTACGGGGGAAGTGGGAGAGATAAAGGAATAACTGGGATCTTGTTTGATCTCTCAAAATATAAATATATATATAACTCTTCACAATAACACAGTAAGGGATATATTTCTTGTCAGAGGGTAAAAATTCCTCATATGCAACTTGGGAGATACGAGCTGGGTACCCTAGCTGAGGCTGACTCTCCTCTGCGCATCGCTGCTTTCACATCTTCTCTGCTGCTGAGCTGACCTGGGCATTTTCTTTCTTGCAGTCTTTCGATTTTTTAATTTTATTTTTTGTTTTAATCTCAGGGGTTTGCTCAAGTAACTCCGTGTTGTTATTGTTGCTATTCCCTGTTTGTTGATGTTTGTTTGATGGTACTTTAAGGACAAAATAAACCCCAAGTTTTAGAAGCTTTGTTTGAAAACTTGTCTTCGCTTCGGAGTGAAGATGAGAGGTAAAAAGGGCAGAACGTGTGGACCTGAGAACAGCAATCATTAGTGTACCAGAACAACGATCCTGCTAATATCCGATCAATTAAGATTTTAATTGCAAGCATGTGCAGATACATATCATGTTGCTCGCAATTAAAAAAACCCGCATACATAAACCGAACAAAATACTCGTTCTGCGCACGCACACACGCACAAGGTGTACTCCTCTGTACGAGATCTTTTGCTTTAAACATCCACATCTACTTCCCCTTAGTGGGAAGGAGCCACCGCAGGTTATTCCTATACCGCATTGCGTACTTTTATCGAGGGTACAGCTTTAGCCCGCCTGCTGCCCGGCGCAGGGCGGCTGGTCCTGACGGTCCTGCCATCCGGGGGCACCGCCGGGCCGGGGGCTGCGCTCGGGACTGCCCTGTCCCCTCGGCAGCTCCGAAAATGTTTGTTTTCCCCTTATCTACCCGCTAGCTCCGCAGCTTTGCCCGCCAGCTCCAGCTACTTTTATAGAAGTGGAGACCTTGTTTTCCCCTCCCCCTTGCGCGCTGGGTATTTTCATATTTCAAGTGTTATCATAAGATTTATAAAAAGGAAAAAAAAAAAAAAACAGAGAGAGAGATGAAGAAAAAAAAGGGGGACTCTGTGCTCGGTGGCTGGAGGCGGTGCTGAAATTACCGGCTTTGAAGAACCTGTCTGCAAAGTTTCGTCCAATCGTTTCAGGCTTTCCGCTTATTCCCTGTTGTAACTAAATACTGCTGTAAGAACAGCTGAAGTCCTTTGTTGGAAATGTGTGATCGCAGTCTCTACAGATCTGGCTACGTTGGTTCTCTCTTGAATCTGCAATCTCCAGATTCCTTTTATTTTCCCAATTTGCGGGCTAATGGCAGTCAATTGGCGGCTCTGCCCACCATTTCCTACCCCCGGAGCTCGATCCCCTGGACTTGCTCAAGTTCGTGCGCAGCCCAGCCGCAGAGCCACGCGTTTAGCGGCGCGGCGCAGCCGTACCTCCCCGGCTCCGTTCCAATCAACATCAGCTCCAACGGCAGCAAAGAGTGCCTGGAAGACAACAGCAAATACTACGCCCACGATGCGAGCTCCAAACAAGAGGAGAGATGCAGGCAGAGGCAATCTTTTGCAAATGACCCAACTGTTACTCACGCAGCCAACTTAAAGCCTGTAAAGTATGACCACTCGAGCCTGCAGAGAAGTTTGCATGGCTCGGCTGCTCTTTTTGAAGTGAACTCCTGCACTTCCAGCTTAAAGGAGGACATCAAGAATTCCGTCAACTTGAACCTGACAGTTCAGCCCGCAGCAGTCCAGTCATGCCTCAGACCTTCAGTGCAGGATGGTATGCCTTAAATATCTCGCTTTAGTTAGAGGCGACCTAGCCATACTTGCTTTCTAAGAGATGCCTGTAATTGCTTTGCAACCCCTTTGTAACCCATTCGAAGAGATAATCGCTTAATCCAGCTCGGAGGTAGATAAAAGTTGTGCTGTCAGATGTGCTTTGCCCCATTTGCCGACCTAATTTAGCCCCGTTATCTTGCGGTTTTTTGAGTATTCTCTTTAACACCCAGACCTGATCCACTAAATTATCGACGTGTTTGTTGTAGGTTTGCCTTGGTGCCCCACCCAGGGGAGATCAAGAAAGAAACGGAAACCTTACACAAAACAACAAATTGCTGAATTGGAAAACGAGTTTCTCCTAAATGAGTTTATTAACCGACAGAAGAGGAAAGAACTATCAAACAGACTGAATTTAAGCGATCAGCAAGTTAAAATTTGGTTTCAGAACCGGCGGATGAAAAAGAAAAGAGTAGTCATGCGAGAGCAAGCGCTTTCTATGTACTAGAGCAGAGTCCGCCCGTTCCTGCATGAACTTGTGCCCGGATTGTTCACCCCTAGAGTAGAGCGTATTCGCGAGTGCAGCGCGGGGAGTGTGCGTTTTTTATCATTTAAACCAAGTTCTGGAAACGCATAGGATCCCTGCGTAAATTGGCAAAAGCTACTCTTAGCCAAAATGAAGAAGACAAGCCGGATTAGCATGGAAACCTGTATTATCAGCTTTTTACCTTTCTTTCTCCATTTATATAGATTTCCTCCCGCTTCTTATCTTCTCTTTCCCTGGAGAACGAGCTGTGCTAAACTAAAATCGATTTCTTTTATCTGTATGTAAACACCATTTTGCAGCAAAATAAAGGAATAACGCCTAGTAACGACGTCAGCTTTGTGAGTGCCGGCTGCTTCATTCATCTGCTGCCCTGCACGCCAGGGCGAGCCTGGGGCGCCGCTGTTTTGTGGTTTGGAGTAACCTGCTCGAGCAACGATGGGGGAAAATGCTTGACAAATCAATTCTCTTTTTTCTTTCTTTCTTTCTTTCTTTCTCTCTTTCTCTCTTTCTCTCTTTCTCTCTTTCTCTCTTTCTCTCTTTCTTTCTCTCTTTCTTTCTCTCTTTCTTTCTCTCTTTCTCTCTTTCTCTCTTTCTCTCTTTCTCTCTTTCTCTCTTTCTCTCTCTCTCTCTCTCTCTCTTTCTTTTTCTGTTTGTTTTTTTGTTGTTTTGTTTTTCCCCATACACACTCCCTCGTTCCGAGGTACAGATCCGGCCGCAGCCTGGCGGAGAGGGCACGTGACACCCGCGCAAGGC
>NW_008625569.1:485-1016 GCF_000691845.1 Merops nubicus | reverse complement strand
CCATGGAGCACCCAACCCATGGAGAACCCAACCCATGGAGAGAACCTCAACCATGGAGAACCCAACCCATGGAGCACCAAACCCATGGAGAACCCAACTTGTAGAGAACCCAACCCATGGAGAGAACCTCAACCATGGAGCACCCAACCTCTAGAAAACCCAACCCACGGAGCACCCAACCCACGAAGACCATCCAACCCCTGATAAAACACCCCCCAACCCCTTGGAAGATGCCACCAACCTTGATGAGATCTCCGAGGATCTTGTTGGCTTCGGCGTAGGCCTTCTTCACCTCCTTGAACTTGTGGCCCAGCCCCATGGCGTGGGCCTGGAAGTGGAGGTTGGTGTATTGTCCCCCCGGGATCTCGTTCTCGTAGACGTCGGCGTTGCCCGACTTCATGGTGGCCGTGCAGTCGAAGGCGGCGTAGAGCCCCCGCGCCCCCTCCCAGTACTCGCTGTACTCGAAGACCTTCTCCAAGGAGATCCCTGAGGAGATGGGGGAACCGCCGTGACCACCAGCCCACAACATCC
>NW_008625569.1:0-228 GCF_000691845.1 Merops nubicus | reverse complement strand
CCCCCCCTATGCCCATGGTGGCACCTCCACGACCGCCTCCATGACCGCCTATGATCATGGTGGCACCTCCGTGATGACCTCACCACCACCTACGACCATGGTGGCACCTCCATGACCTCCTATAACCATGGTGGTACCTCCATGACCACCACCCCACAACCTCCAATGACCATGGTGGTACCTCCATGATGACCTCCCCATCATCTACGACCATGGTGGCACCTCCAC
>NW_008625568.1:0-1315 GCF_000691845.1 Merops nubicus | reverse complement strand
CACCCGAACGGGTCCGCTCGCACAACACCCTCCATGGGCACCTGCTGCAGATGCAGACGCTGCTGGCACCCGCCCCGGGCACCGATGGGTGAGTGAAGTGGTCCTGTGCCATCCCCCTGCCCATGGCCCCTACAGTCGCTCTGTGCCGAGATGCAGCTGTTTGGCTATGAAATGGGCCCCGCGGTCAGGCAGCGTGTGTCCCCACAGGCTGTCGGCCGAGGCGCTGCGCCCTGTGGCTCTGCAGCTGGAGGCACGGGGCTGGCTGCTCACCCCTGCCCAGCGCTGTCCGCTCGTCCGCGCTGCCTTCCTCCAGGTCCTGGCTCTCCTGCCTGCATCCTTCAGCCCCAGCTTTGCCCAGAGCATCCGTGGTGCCATCGGTGCCGAACTGGGCGTCCTCCCGCCACGGGGAACGCCGGGATGTGCCGAGCTGCAGGTACCACAGCCTGCCAGGAAAACCATGGCCATGGCCTTCCTGGCGGCAAGCCCGGGAGTGGGAGGTGGGGACCCCTCGCTTGAGGCCGAGCGTTGGAAGGGGGATCCTGGTTTTCCTCCAGGTGGGCTTGGCCGTCCTCCACCAAACCATGGCCCACTTTGTGTGCAGCGAGGCCGCCCGTCTGGCAGATGGCGAGCGCATCGGTGCTGCCTGCTCGCTTCTCCAGCAGCCGAACCCCGACATCCAGCTTGCCGTCCTGAGCTGGGTGATTGCTGGGCAGGGAGGAACGTGCAAGGAGCTGGAGAAGGCTCTTGGGCTGACGATGCTGGTATGACGAGGCTCCAAAGTCACTCAGGAAAGCAGAGGGTCCCCAATGCACCACGCAGATGGGATCCTGGGTGCTCACTGAGAAGCCCGGTGCTCCTCGGGCTGAGGGTGCATGGCTGCGGGGCACCTGCCTGGTTGTGCTGAGGTTGTCACCCTGTGGTGCTGGTGCCACTAACTGTGAACCTTCTTTCCCATTGTCTACTAGGAGAACTTGCAGTCTGTGCTGCAAGAGAGAAGGGACAAAGAGTTCCTGAGATTGTACCTTGAGGCTTTGCTGCATCTTTACAGAGACCCTTCGTCGTGGTCCCAGGAAGCTTCCTGTAAGCTCCAGGGCTCCTCCGCAGCATGCCTAGAGATGCTGCTGCACATAGTGGAGGCTGAGTGTCCTGGCCCCGACCTCCTCTCCCAGGGGCTGTGTGCTGCCAGCCTGCTGCTCGCCCACTGGTAGGTCCCTGCCACTGCAGCGGGGCTCAGCCTGACCCTTTTAGGAGATTTCTCCTTAGTCCTTACTGCAAACAGAGCCATGACTTACCACCTGTAGATCACAGCATTGCG
>NW_008625567.1:4564-4891 GCF_000691845.1 Merops nubicus | reverse complement strand
CCCATGGTGATGATCCTGTTGGCAGCTGGCGAGTCCAGCCTGCCCTTGTAGATGACCCCGTTGATGCCCACGATATCCACTTCTCTCTAGAGGGAAGAGCAGCCCATGGGGTTGGAGGTGCCCCGAGGCTGTGCCCAGCCCTAGGCACCCCCACGCACCCGTGGGGTGGGTGGGGTGGGCTGGGCAGGTCTCCAGAGCACGGGGACACGTGGAGGTCGATGCTTACGCTCTTGCAGACAAAGTCTGTGGGGTCTTCCCAGGGACAGATGGTGACGAGGGAGCTGGTGGTGGCCAGTGGCCCAGCAGGCCTCCCAGGGCCCCCGCTAG
>NW_008625567.1:396-3749 GCF_000691845.1 Merops nubicus | reverse complement strand
CCCATTGCAAGGGAAGCTGTTGCCCCAGAGGGACGCTGGGGACACCCTGGGACACATGGCTAACCACGGCACAAGGGCTGTCCCCTCTTGGACAGCCAGGGCACAAGCACTGTCCTCTCTTGGTGTTGGCAGATTCCAGGCTCACCCCTCCCATGCAGGGATGTGCTCCCTGGCCTGGTGCATCCCTCCACCCCCACCACTCCTCGAGTGACACTGCTACCTTGGAGTCCATCCGGCTGAGGAGCTTCTCCAGGGTTTTCTGCCTGTCTTGTTCCAGCAGGGACATCCTCTGCAGCAGGTCCTGCATCAGCTTGCTCAGCTGGAGCATGGCACTTTGCAGCTCCTCCTGGCTTGCTCTGGTCTCCAGCACAGCCTTGTCTGCTTTCTGAGGGGGGCATGGTGCCAGCCGTGCCCTGTGGACCCTCAGCCCTGCCACCATCCCTGTGTGCCTCTGCTTGCTCACAACACCCAAGCCCTGCTCCAGCAGCACCTTGCTCATGGCTGGGTGCTCCCCATCCCGTGCTGGCTCCAGACTTGCCACATGCCTCCCACCCACCCCTGTGCCTCCCTTGGAGCTGCTCACCATACTTTGTCCCCAGCTCCACCAGTGTGGCGTGGTCACAAACTCCTGGCACATGGAGCCTCTTTGGCATGGGGACGTGCCAAGTCTGGGCAAGCCTGTACCCAGCCTGGTTCAGCCTCCAGCCATGGCACGAGTGGCTCCCGAGCTGAGGCCGTGGCTGTGCTCACCTGGGTGTCCTGGGAGTCACCCCACAGCTGCTCTGCAGCTTCCTGCAGCCTCCTGCACTGCTCCTGCAGCTGCCCCACCTGGCCCAGCACCTCCCTGCCAAAATCCGGCCCCTGTGGGACAAATGTGGACCTGGCTGAGGAACAGGGTGGCTGCAGGACCCGAGCGAGGCAGGGAGGAATGCTTATGGGTGGCCTCAGTGAGTGGCTAGCAAGGACATCTCAAGAGATGCCCCAGTGTGTCCCTGGCAAGCAGGGTATGAGGCTGCAGCCCCCAGGCCCTCAGGTAGCCCTCTGAGGTGTGGGCAGCTGGGCACCTTCTCCCCTCCATCCTGCTGATGCCTCATCTCGCCTGGCTCCTTCTCCAGTTGGGCAGCCACGTCCTCCAAGGCCCCTGCGTCAGCTGAAAACAGACAGCAAAGGTTTGTTCTGGGCAGTGCCAGCTCCTGCAGGCCCCCAGCATGGCACTGTCCCAAATCCAGGTGGCTTTATGGCTGCAGAGAACCCTCCAGCACTGCTGCCAGGTTCTGAGCATGGCCAGCACCAGGGTGCTACAGAAGACAGTGACCATGTCCCCCCCAAGCCATGCCAGTGTGGCTGGGAGAGAGGCAGAGGGACAAAGGGGCTGCATCTGGGAACCCAGATGGGATAGATGAGTGTGGCCCTGGTCCTGGCAATGGTCTGGTGGCACAGCCTGGCACGGTGGGATGCCAGTGCTCACCCTGCTGCTGGCACTGGCTCTCACGGTGCCTGATGTGGGTCCCCACAGCCTCGTGCTGCCAGCTCAGCCTGCACGGCGCTTCGAAGGCCAGCTCCTGACAGGCCTCAGGACTGAGCTCCTGGTCAGAGGCCTTCTGAAATGAAACAGCCCTTGAGGTTTTGGAGGGAGAGAAGAGCCCGGCCCCATCCTGGAGCCAAAGGGCATTGACAGCTCCCAGCACAGGAGCCTGGCCCCTGGGAGCCTGCACTCACCTCGCCAGCAGGCACCCTGCAGAGAGAGCTCCAGCGCAGCTCCTGACGCACCTCTGCCTGCAGCAGGGAGAGAAGGCAGCTTCTGCCCTGCTCCAGGAGGGCAGGGAAACTCCAAGCTTTGCCACCACCCCCAGTGCCATCCCGTGCCCAGCACTGTGAGTCTCCCAGGGCCTCGAAATCCAGAGGGTAAAATCCCCCTGGAAGTTCAGGAGGGACAAGAGCAGTGGAGATAGCCCAGGGGTGGATGCTTCTGCTCTGGTGGCTCAGAGGGTGACTGGGACCCTGTCAGAAGAACGTTTGTGGAGCCAGATGGACACCCAGGCAGGTCACCACAGCCAGGGCAGCCCTTGAGAGAGGCTGGAGTGCATTTTCCATAAGGATTTGCCAAAGGCTGGCCCTGGACAGCTTGGGGACAGTTTCAAGGACTGCATGCTGAGTGCCTCTGCATGGTGCCACAGACGCCCTGTCCCAGCCCCTCTGCCAAGGCTCCCCCCACTCACCAGTTGGTCCAGGATGCTCTGCAGGAGGTGGCCATGCTTGTCCTGCCACGCCAACTGCTCTTGAGCCTTTTCCAGACCAGCCTGTCAAACAGGGACATTGGGGGTTCAGCATCTGCAGGGCTGGGGATGGTGGGGGTCAGCTTCAGCAGGGCCAGGAAGGGATCAGCAGCACCCAGCCAGGCCTCTGTGGCTGCAGGCACTGTCTATCCAAAACCTCTGGGCCCCAGAGCAGGTCCCACACCTCCCAGCTTCAGGGTGGCCTCATCCCTGCCACCCCTTGCCATCCACACAGGTCCCCAGGGAGCCCGACCCCTCTGCTGAGAGCTCGTCAGTAACTGCCCCAGCTCTGCCCGTGCACCTTCTGGAAACTGTCCTTCAGGATCTGCAGCTCCTCCTGGAAGCCCTTGACAGTGGTTTTCAGGGAACCAACAGTGGTGAGCAGCTCCTGCAGCATGTCTGTGACCTGAGGGACACAGGTTTGGCCAGTGATGCTTGGTCCCCACAGGCTCTGGGGCACATGGAGAGAAGGGAGAATGCAAAGTGAAGACCAGGTCTTGGGGATGTCTCTGGGACCCAACAGGGCTGCCACAGGGTCAGCCACGTCTGGCCAGCCAGTAGCCATGCCCATGGGGCTCCCCCAAACTGAAATGAAAGATATTCTGAGGGGACAAGCACGCCAGCTCCAGCTCCCTCGCCCTTGCAGAGTGCTGCCACCTCTGCTCAGCAGTTGTGCTCAAAGCCAATGTCACAACATGTGAAATGGGACTGGCCCAGGGCTGCTAGGTCTCATAAGAAATGAAGGGGTGCTGGGTTTGTGGTGGGCCAGCTCCAGACCACAGCTGCCATGGCAGGATGGGACCCAGCAGACCTAAATCTCAGAGCAAGTATCACTGGAGCCCTGAGGACAGGTGAGAAGTGCCCAAAACCACCTTTGCCTGGTGGCAGTGTTAAAATACTGCTCTTTAGTTAGTTCCCACAGTGGAGCTGGGGCCATTGGAGCCAGGAGGGTGCTTCTGCACTTTCACCAAGCTCCCTGGTCCTGGGACAGCACGTGCCATGACACAGGCAGGACATTGGCATGTGGCAGGACACTGCCTGGGGCAGGATGTCACCCATAGCAGTACGCTGTGTAGG
>NW_008625567.1:0-370 GCF_000691845.1 Merops nubicus | reverse complement strand
ACGGAGGGCAGGGTGCTTTGTGTAGGACAGGACACTGCACAGGGCAGGACGTGGCATGGGGCACACCCAGTGTGTGCCCAGGTGGCCAAGAAGGCCAACAGCATCCTGGCTTGGATCAGCACTAGTGTGGCCGGCAGGTCTTGGGCAGCGATTGTCTCCCTGGACTCGGCACTGGGGAGGTCACACCTTGAATCCTGGGATCAGTTTTGGGTCCCAAAACCTGCCAGAGGATGCTTCTCACCTTTGTCATCCTCTCCTCAGCCTCTTCCACCCTCTTCCTCAGCTGCCCCACTTCCCACTCCTCGGCGGCTGCGGGGCCTGGGGCTGGCAGCTCTGTGGTGCCCGGGGACCCGCTGGGGTGGCTCTGCTG
>NW_008625566.1:40042-51249 GCF_000691845.1 Merops nubicus | reverse complement strand
GGCGCCCCCGGCCGCACCCGCTCCGGCCCCGCGGTGCTCTGCCTCCTCCGCCAAGCGGGCACGCTGGCCGTGCCCCGAGCCCTTCTGTGGTGGAGTCCCTGAGGGGAAATTGTCTTTCACCACCCTAAAACTGTGACCCCCGAGACCAGTTGTCACCTTCGGAAAAAGAACTGAGAAGAGACGGTGGTGGGTCCACTGAGAAGTTAGTGCTGGGTAATGGGGACATGTCACCCCTGGGTTCAGCATCTGCACCTTGTGCTGTCTCTGGGCCTT
Organism: Merops nubicus; assembly: GCF_000691845.1. Taxonomy (NCBI): domain Eukaryota; kingdom Metazoa; phylum Chordata; class Aves; order Coraciiformes; family Meropidae; genus Merops; species Merops nubicus. The sequence goes on along the minus strand of NW_008625566.1, from coordinate 50,976 downwards.
GCCTGAACCTCCTGCTTTCTCTGTTTGAAGACCTTCCCTTTCAAAATTAAGGCAGTTGTGGATTATCTACCTCTTAAGTTACCTGAATGCCATTTCCCTCTCTGCCTATTCAAAAACCTCCATCTGGTTCCTTCACTCACGCTGAGGATTTCAGAGGAGCAGATCCCTAAGGTTAAGAAGAACGTCTGTTTGTTCCCCAAATCTCTGGACCTCCCCTGCCATTAGCATAAATAACAAAAATGTCACTCCTTTAAAGCAGATATTGCCTCATGTATCCTCTTCACAGGAGGAAAAAAAAAATCTTAGAAATACCTTCCCAATGATACACCTCTTAGTTTCAGAATTTATTGGAAAGGAAAATTCTTTTTGTGTACAAGAGAGAAAAGGTGTTGTTTTGTTTCCCTGAATGCAAACTCTGGGGTTTGGAAGTACGTGCTGTTTGCTCTAGCTTTACCCCTTTGCTTGCTCAAGAGAAAAAAAAAATTATTGTCTGAATATGATTTGTGGTTAGGCTGGTGATCTAGTCCAGCTAAGGCCTGTTTCAGTGAAAAAGACAGGTGCAGAATCTGACAAGTGTGGGCAGAGGAATGGTGCCCCTGTGTTTTCCCTAGTGTTGACAGTAACGTAGGCTGCACAGCGTCAGGCCATTCAGCACCAGCCTGTAATTCTGCAACAAAGCAAGGCTCTTGGGCTCTTCATCTGCGTGGTGGCATCAGCCTGTTTCTCTGCTTCACTGCTGTTTGAGCTCTGAGAATAATTACAAATACATTCATGCTGGTGCTTGAGCTGAATTGTTCTCCTATTCTGAGTTGGGGAAAGTCAAAATCACCAAGCTTTAAGCCAAGAATAAAAACGGTAGTATTGTAAGAGCTCCTGGATTCCTTCTGGTAATCCACTTGACATTAACAAATAGTTTGGAAGAACTGTAAATGCTGTTTCTCTAATTCTGAGTGTGGGTGAATTACAGAATTTTAATGGATACTAGGGACCAGATAAACACAACCCTTCCTAAACAGAAAATTTCATGGTTCCCTGTTGCTTCACGGATTGGTTTTCCCAATGTTTAGAGGCTGGAATAGCTTGCTTCAGCATCTAATTTGCAGACTCACAGAGATTGCTTTAAATCACCGATTAGGACAGTTCAGAAAGGAATCCAAATCTTCATTGCACAGACGTTGCAAACAGTGTCTCAGATATCTGGGATAAGCTGTCTTAACTTTTAAAAATTAGTTGACCCAGCAAATTGATCGCTGGAGAAAATAAGTTCTTTAAAAGCTGCTTTGTTGTGTTACATTACTTTTTAAAGCTTTAATTGGAGCAGCCCAGTCCTTAGTTCTTTGAGGACAATGAGGCTGGGTGAATGTGCCATGAAGTTCTTCGTTGGTCAGTGAAGGCATTTGGGGTATCTGAGAGCTTGATTAGAAAGGTTAAGACAATGCACATGTGAGATGTGGTGGGTTAACCTTGGCCAGAAACAAAGCACCCACCAGTTGCTCACTCACTACCCCAGCCTAGTGGGATGGGGAAGAGAATTGGAAGAGCAATAGTGAGAAAAACTCGGGGTAAAGATCATTTAATTAGTGAAAGAAAGAGAGAAAAGAAAGAAACAACACCAGAAGTGATGCAGAGGTGGTCACTCACCAGCTCTGACCAGCAGCCCGATGCCCAGCCAGTCTCTGTTGTGCAAGCATTCTAAACACTTTATTTGCTGTTACTCTAAAATCTTCTAAGCCACAGTTTAAAAACATTTATGTGGCATCTGTAGAAGTATTGCTTTTATTTTTGATATATCCTCTTTGTATCCATATGTCTTTATATCCATATATTACTGTGGATATAAAGACATAAACAATGATCTGTTGTTGAAGTTTCTTATGCTTGATTTTATTTCATTTTAGGAGTTGCTGGTGACTGTCAACAAGAAATCTGTGGATCCAAGGACCTGTCTGGCAAAGCACAGCTGCAGGAGCTCACCCTCTGACAGCAGGCTGGTGTTTCACATGCATTTTTAGGTTCAGCTCTAAGCTGGCAGACATCAATCTCAGATCATCAGCTTCTTTCGAGAATGCATTTTCTGAGAGACCTGAAAATTACCTGGAGCAGAGATGATGAAAATCACAACAAAGGAGAGGACATCTACTTACAGATGCTCCCAGAACTTCACGTCACAGCCCTTTGCCACTAGAGGACGGTAAGACCTCAGGGAAACAGGGTTGTGTGAGGAGGTGGAAGAGAAGAGTTGAGAAATTGCTGACCTAATAGCTAAGAAAGTACTAGTTCAGAAGTTACATGCTTCTAGCTATAATCAAGCTTCTTAAAGAGTGGAGAGAGTATGAAGGAGACACAAATAAATAATAGCCAAAGTTTTAGTGTAGTGGTTGACCTGGAGGCCATGGATAATGGTATTTGAAGAGCACAATACTAGTTAGTTTTGAGAACCATGTACTGTTTCCATAACATTCATAGATACTTTTGTGTTGATTTCAGCAAGAACAGGGCTTTGCTTTGCAGTCTTACATAACAGGTAGGTGTTCTGATTTTTGATGAGAGAATTAGATACCCTCATGTAGGAAGGTTGTTACAGTCTGTTATTTAGGGTGGGGATAATTGAAAGTTTATTGCTTGCCGAGTTGTTACAGAGCTGAGAAGGACACCTCAGATTTTGCAGTCTCACAGACATTTCATCCCAGGCCAGCTGGGTTAATGCTCTGTGTGGTCACAATGCTGAGCAGCAGCTAATCCTGTTCACCAGAAAAATGAGTGAAAGGGAGGGAAATGACCAAAGAGTGAAACCGAGAGATAGTGAGGACAAGCAATGACTCTTGCCATACTCTTTATTGCTTCAGTCTAGAGCCAGGAAACTGCAGTGGTGTGTTACAAGGGGTGAACATAGAAGAAATATGCTGAAAACTGCACCTAACAACTTTTCATGTCACTTAAGAGTGCTCTTTACAAAACCTTCCTCTGCTAGTAGGAGCATGAAATTCAGTAGGACCCAAGTGAAATTTCCTGAGTGCTTTCATGTTGTATTGTTCATAGGCAGAACATCTGCCTCCTTGGCACAGCTGGGTGTCCCAATAGCTTATCCTGATCTAGATCTGCAAATTAGGCATCCTAAATTTGGACATCATTTTCTTCAGAAGCACATGTGGAAATGGAAGTTGTGGATTGCACTGTCAGGGCAAGAGGCTTAAGAGGCTGGTGTGACAATGCTAGAAGATGCCATACCTAAGGCTCTTTCTTTATTTGATGATGCAAATGGCTACAGTTCACTAAGATACTAATTTAGCAACATCCCTAATCGTGCCTGATTTGTAATCATGTCAGTATTTATTGTGATATCCAAGGGGCTAATCCCTACCTGCCAATTTTTTCTTATGGTTGGTGTCATTCTTTTGTTTTTATGCACAATCAGTTTTGCTTTTAGGAGTTATAAGGATGGTCATGTAGATTTTTTTTTTTCTGACATGATCAAATGCAGAAGGAATTACTGTCATATCCTGTGAGAAGGTTGTTGGGAATCCTGATGTTGCTGGACTAGTGCTAGAATTGCTAACAGAGGGGTGGCATGTGGGGTGTTGAATCCCAGCTTTAAGAAGAGAGATACTAGAAAGCTTCCAAGAATTTCTTAGCATGTATGTTTGAAACTCTTGATTTCAGCTCTGAATGGGTGCCTGTAAAGTCTGAGATGCTTTGAACTCCTGCCTTCCAGAGGAAGGTCCTTTTCCTCAAGCTGAAAATTAAATACTAAGTTCCTCTAGTTTTCGATTGACCCCTCCAGTTTTGGTTGTGTAACTAGAAGTGCTCACTGTTGGGGGGTGCTGCAGTATTTTACTATTTGTCCTGATGAAGAGGTTATTATTTCAAGAAATCAATCTGCATCGTTTTTGACAAGAGGAAATGGTATCAAATTATGCATGGGGAGGTTTAGGTTAGACATTAGGAAAAACTTCTACACTGAAAGGGTGATCAAGGACTGGAACAGGCTTCCCAGGGAAGTGGTTGAATCACCAACCCTGGATGTATTTAAAAGCCATCCAGATGGGGTGCTCAGGGTGTAGATGTGGCCTGGTAGAGTTAGATAATGGTTGGACTTGATGATCGTAAAGGTCCTTTCCAACCATTGTGATTTTGTGTGGAAATTGCTGAAATGAATGAAGAATCTCAGGTGTTTCCCATGGAGTTCATGTTATCAGAAAGAGCATGTGGTTAGCTGTGTGCTACGTAAATACTGGAGGTATGAGCTGAATCTGACAACCACATGATGTAGAATTTTATCTCTAAACCATTATGTGGCTTATTTGTGGAGTCAGTGTCTGTAGTTTCCTAAAATATTTCTTGGGCTATTTGGCTATCAGGGGTTTTTTAGCACTTCATTATTTATTGTGTTTAAATCCTATATATGAGGCATGGATTGAAAGCAAATGAGGTTTCTCTGGTTGTAACTGCAGCAGCCTCTGACTGTCCTGTGGCTGTGTGAGTGGCACACAGGGATGTGAGATAAGCACTGGGTAATGGGAGTGGCTGGAGAGCAGTGGAGCTGCAGATGCCCCTTTAAACCCACGTAATTTGAAAAGTGTGTCCTGAATGAAGAAAGTCTTTGTGGCCAGAGATATATTAAGTTACAGCTTTTTTAAACACACTGAAGCTGAGTTGTGGCACTGCTGAAATTCAATCAATGGGCTATAATATGGCAAAAGGTCTAGTTAATTTTTCTCTGAAACATGTGAGGTGTGCCATTACAGTAACTCTTCTGGGAGGCCTTCAGATGGAAGGTGTAAAGGTCTGTGATTGCATTCCAGGTTCATGCCACAACTCATCTTACTTCAGGAGTTTTGTAGCAATGAACTGTGACCAGAGAGAATGGAGGAAGAAAAAAAAGCCTGGTCTGTAGTGCATGCAGCAGAAACGTGCACTTGTGGAGTTTTTTGTGGTATGTTAATTGGTACCTTGTGTCTCCACATCTGGAGTGGCTTCAGTCTTTGAGATGTGAATCTGTGTATCTGGAAACAGCATGTTCATTATTGGATAGGAAACGTGACTGTGATCTTGTGATCTTCTGGGAGTCTGGGACTGGGGAGTGTCTCCACAGTGTCACTCGGGACAGGTTCTTACCAGGTAGGTCTCATGGTGAGAATTGCCCCTTGTGTAATGCTGATCACTCCACTGTGCCTCTGCGCCGAGTTTGGTGGTGCAGGAAGTGTCAACTCAACATACATCTGATGTAGACTGTCAGTTTTGGGCCCCTCACTCCTGGGAGGACCTTGAGGGGCTGGAGCATGGCCAGAGAAGAGCAATGAAGCTGGGGAAGGGTTTAGAGCCCAAGTGTGGGGAGGAGCAGCTGAGGGAGCTGGGGGTGTTGAGCCTGGAGCAAAGGAGGCTCAGAGGAGACCTTATTCTTGACAAGTCCCTGACAGGAGGTTGGAACCAGGTAGAGGTCGGGCTCTTCCCCAGGTAAGATCCTGGCTGGTATCTCAAGTTCATTAGAAAACTGTCTTTGCAGTCACGAGGACTGAACTTCCTTTATAGAGCTTCTTCCCTGCACCAAGAGAGCAAGCTGCAAGAAGAGAGCCCTAACTCCCCAGAGCAGCAGCTGACGAAAACAAAGCAGACAAAGTCTTTTTTGTGTTTCTATACTTGTTTTTTAAAGACCTTTTATATTGACTTCAAAAGGAAAATATGCTACAAAACACTTTTCTGGCATATTTATATACACAAATTGTCACTTTATTCTTAAACAAGGTAAATAAAGCCATGAAATGCACAGCTCAGACCTGTCAAAACCCATACAGCCTTTAAATCAGAAGAAACATTTCACACTGCATCTTCAAAACAATCTTACTAGCATTCTGTCTGGCAGTGGGACTAGTCATAGAAACAGTAACCCAAGCTAGCTGTAAATTGTGAAATGTCAGAGCTGGGCCTGTTCACAATGGAGCTAAATGATAACAGCACCAATGGCATGACCTCGATTGAATAAAGGACTTGTTGTGGTCTCTGGCGAAGCCTCTCGGGACTAGTCATAGAAACAGTAACCCAAGCTAGCTGTAAATTGTGAAATGTCAGAGCTGGGCCTGTGTTCACAATGGAGCTAAGTGATAACAGCACCAATGGAATGAGCTTGATTGAATAAAGGACTTGTTGCGGTCTCTGGCAAAGCCTCTCTGTTGACGTGACTTTACATCAGGTGATGCCTTAGGATAAACACTGCTGATGTCTAGCAGTAAAGGAAGCATTCAAAATATTACTTTATTTCCCCATCCTCTCTGAAGCCTGTTACTTCATTCTTATGCACCTGTTACAGGAAAATCCAAGGCTACTTGAAACATCCCAGGTTTTCTTTGAAAACCTCTTAAACTTCCTTCTGTAGGCAGTGTGATGATGCCTTTTGGGAGCTCCATCCCCGAGTCCTTACCGTGCTCTCTGCAGGGTGCACCATGGACGTGAGGCCGTGTCTGTGTCCTCCTGTTGCAGTTTGGGGCTTGCTGTTAACACAGAGTGACCTGCTACCCTGGTGAGGATGCGGCAGCGTTCGGATTCGTCTCTCAAAAGAGCAAGGTGCCCTTGGTCAGCCTGCAAGCCAGAACGGTGTTTAAACGGCAGGGTTTGGAGCACAGGCAGCGCTGTGCTGGCTGCAGCGCCCCCGAGGCGCCAGCCCCTGCGGGAGGCTGTGAAGGCAGAGCAGCAGCCTCAGAGCAGCCCACAGGCAGGCAGCGGGAGCACAGACGGGGTGCGGTGCCTGGAGCCCACAGGGAACGAGCCACAGAACCTGCACACCTTCTCCTCGCTGGTGGCTGGGTAGAGCTGGGGTGCTTGCAGCACGTCTGATCTTCCATTTCAGTGCAGTCGGGTGAGTTTTGATGCAGTTCACGGAGATACCTACCTACTAAGTCACACCTTAGGGAAACTGTCATCTGCTAAACGTTCTGAGTATCTTGCCCTCTTGTAGCATGCTTCTGTTGGCATTGTGGGAGAAGAACTGAGGTCTTCTTTTGTCAGTTATTTAAAACAAACTGGTGAAAAAGAGGTATAGTGAGCCATTTGGTCTGTGCTAAAACTTCCCCTCTCCCAGTGTGTGCTAATAACTGGGGATTGTGCTTATATCCATGACAAATTCAACAGAGAAGTAATTAGCCCTTGCGTGCGGTACGTAAATTATTTCTTTGTTATCTTGAAACTTATCAGTGAGTTTATCAGGTAAAACTAATTGGCTTAAACATGTTCATGCTTCTGATACCAATCTAGGTGTTTCACGCTGTTGGTAGGTTCGTACTTCATTAGCTGCCCTGTGTGTAATTTATGATCTAGTGTTTCAACACACAGAATTCTGTACATTGGGCCCTATATATCTTCCTGCTAAGTTTTGCTACAGGAAACTTTAGAATGAAGAGGATCAGGTTGTATTGGTGTATAAGCCTACACACAGAGGGTGACTGGAGAAGCAAAGCAGCATATATCCCCTGCAGCCCAGCACCATCCCTTTGTGGGATTCCAGCTGCGTGGGAAGGAGGTGGAAATATTTGATTGACTCTCCCCATAAGTGATACGTGTATGTTTGGTGACCAGACACATCTCATGCTCACCAGAAGTAAGCCGTGCAAGACTCAGTATATTTGGCAGGATGCTTGTCAGTGTTGGAGCTCAGGTGGCCGAGTGACCTGCTAGAGCTCTTGGAACAGCTGAGCTGTTTCAGGAGGACAAAGGGTGATGAGAGGAGGAGGCTGCAGGGAAGCCAAGGTAGGAGGGGGGCTCTGCCCCAGGGCAACACATTTGGATGTAAGTGAGGAGGTGAGAAGTGGATATTAACAGAACTTCACATAGCTACACTTCCATATGGTTAAGCAGCTGTGTGCTTGCTCTTCTGAAAAACACATTTTCCTATTACAGCTTGGAGCTGATTCGTTCAGAGATGCACTCCAGGCCATAGCATAATGAGGCAAAGCCTTGTTTTCTAATTGGGTTGTGGTATTTTAATCAAACACCAGGTGAAATATTTAAAAAGCTTCTAGGTGACTTCAAAGTGTAGCTTAAATTTTCACCATATTTCTTAGGACAATGATGAATTGGTCTTAAACTTTTGTTTGAGCCAGTGTGAAAATGGGGCCTAAATACTTGTATCTAATGTGTATCCATATTTCTTTCTTTTAAAGAACCCCTGGGCTAGTTAGGAAAGGCAGACAAATGAGAAGTATTATTGTTACACTCTTTGGTTGAATGCCTCAGGCTGGCTGGTGAAGCTGGATAGAGAGCAGTGGTATTGGCAGAAGAGAACAGGAAGTTAGCTGAAAGGAGAAATTGAGGACAAAATATGTCAAAGGAAGGAAAACAGCATAATTCTTATGTTGAGAATTATGTCTATGAGCAGGGGAAGTAGTCTAAAAGAAAAAATGGTTGCTATAGAAAGTGCTTTTGTCTGAATGTAAAATGTGAAGGTCAAACAACCCTGTGGCCTCAACTTTTGTTTAGTGGTGTGGTGTGTGTATTGTTGGCTTTGATACGTGGGGTTCCTGTGGTAAGAAAACATAATTATAGAAAAACAGCATTTGAGTATTGAAGGTTAATGACCTTAGTGTATTCAATTTCATGCTGCCCACCAGACAATTAAAATGAGTTTGTTATAAGGCTATTTTTAATAGCTGCTGGGCATTTTCCATTTGAGAGAGGACTCCCAGTAATTATAGGGAATCAGAAGCCCAAACAACTTAAATAAATTTTACCCATTTTATCCAGCCTAAGTGTTGTCTGGGTTCATTGATGATTAGATCCTCCAGCTCCTGGTTCTCAACATGAGGTGGGGTTTGGCTAGAAACAAACCCCTGTGAAGGCAGTCCGTGGGGTGCTGGGCTGTCTTGGCTCCCACTGACATCCAGCAGGAGCAGAAAGATTTGGCAATGAGGATCAGTGTCCTTCAGGCTTTGCTCTTCCCTTGACTAACGAACTCTGGTTAAAGGATTTAGCAAGTGTTTTTAGGCTGTTATGGTACAGGGTGTCTGCTTGCTGACTTACCTTCTGCAAAGCACACACTCTGTCAGACAAGTATTCAGAGTAACCTTCATTTTCTCTTAAATTCAAAACTAATAACAATCTTGTAGATAAATCTCATCCTTGTAGATGATGTTATTGAGGATATTCCCTCTTCACACAGGAACCTTGTTGTAGATTAAGGTGCTAACTGGATGGCTAAAGGTGACTGCCCAGTCACTGTCAAGGATAACTCTGTGTCACTCCCCTTGACCTTCATGTTCTGAGTGCTTTCTTCTGATGGTCTTCTGCTGACTTTGGATATCCTGCATTCCCAAACAGGATAATCTATATAAGTGACATCTGTACACAATTAGGCTTCACAATGGGAATGGGCTTGCATCTTGTAATAGTTTAAAATGAGAAAGGCAATTTATTCTCCTTTGATTGCAGGAGTGGTCTTTTTGTTTCCAGCTTCCTATTTGACTTTGCAGAAATATTTTGTTAACTGTTCTGCAGCAGCTAGAATCTTCCTTTGGGGTCCCAATACCCATTAACCACAGGTGGACAAGTCTTCTGGGCTAAGGGAAGAGGCTGTTGTGGGATGTTGTGGGATGTTGTGGGATGTTGTGGGATGTTGTGGGAGGCTGTTGAGCTGCTCAGAACACGAGTCTGTTAAAGAGCATCACTCCCTCACCATCAGCCTTGCAGTCTTTCTTCTCCTGCTTCTTTCCACGAGCCTAGTGATCGACAGAACTCTGCCTCAGCAGACGAGTATCTTGTGAAGGATTCAGTGGCTCAGATCCTAGCATAAGCCTATAAAATTTCCCATAAAGAAACTGCCCATATCTTTCATTGTCCACAGTGCATGGCAGAGGTTCTTTGTGCCCAGACTTACATATGTCCTGTCTGGTTTGATCTGACATCCTGACTGCACATTTACACTGTCACTGCTAGCAAATTGTTAACAGACACAAAAAGAAATATTCATATTTGTTCTGTACTTGGTATGCCACTATCTTGTGTGCAGCAAATCTCCTTTTAGATAGTTATTTTATGTACCTATATTCTCCATATATTTGTAGACATGTATGCAGTTCAAGCTTTTAGAGGGAAAGTAAATGGACTAGAATTTTGCTGGGATGTTCCTATGTTATAAAAGGAGATTACTGTTTTTTAGGAAGCAGTTACTTGTTTTCTGTCATTCCCGTACATTCCTAGGCACTAACTAAAGGAAATACCAGGTTTGCACCACTGCTTTGATTTTTGGTAGGGTTTTCTATTTCAGACTCTCTTCCCTTCTCCCTGTTCCTCTCTCAGCTTTCTAGTCTGGGGTGATATTTTGTCTTTGTGAGCTAAGGCAGTATATTGTTTTGAAAGATTGTTTATACAAAGCAGTGGCTGGGAAGGATTCAGTTCCTCTCCTAGCTATCCATCTGTCACACGTGTTAATGTCTTGTCACCCCTGTATGTTTACTGTGAGAACGTGACTGGATTGCCCTGCTTCTAGTTACAGAGTTATACTGGGGGAAGACTGGGGAGAGTTTTTCCTGTTCTTCTAAACTGTCAGTAGAGAATTTGTGTGATGTAGTTTTACTACAAAATTAGTAATTCAATATAAAACGTTTCACTGCTTTTGTAGATTATTATAATTGTATATAAGCAAGAGACTGTAACTGACTTAGGAAGTTATGTTGGCACTGAAATTGGCCCCATGTCTGACAGTGATCCATAACTGCTGTATGCTCAAGGGTTCACATCAGATTCTCCTTGCAAGGTCAGTTGTTACATTTAGTCCTCAATTTAATTCTTGTCCTTCTGGACACTGTTTCAATTTAATGCTTTAAGATTTGAAACTCAAATCTCTCACAAGGGGACAGGTAAGGAAAATGATACTTGCCCATGATGAGTGCTTGAAAGCAGACTTTATTAGTGAGAATTATAATCAAAACTGTTTGGCTGTAGTCTGAATA
>NW_008625566.1:17699-40011 GCF_000691845.1 Merops nubicus | reverse complement strand
CAGGAATGTATATTTTGAAAGTCAGCTCAACTTTCAATTCAGTGCTGACAAATTTGATTAACTGAATTCTGAACATCTGTCCTTGTCAGCTGAGATGAGAAAAATGACCATGCATGTATCACAAGTGCCCTCAGTAATATAGTTGTCTGAGTTGGGACTTTAGCTATGGCTCAGGTACTACATTGCAAAAATTTAAGACATTAACATGAACTAAAACCTATATTCAGAATTCTTACTGCATTTATTACATACTTTATAGCTGCAGTAATTCAATTACAGCATAAATTCAACCCGGAACTTGTCTGGTGATCTTTAGATGAACCTTTACAGTTCTCCCAATTTATGGAAGTAAATGACTTGTGACAAACCATGGGATGAAATGTAAAATGCTTTTTATGTTCACTCTGGAAAAAGTGAGAGTTGTCAAATATGAAAAGGAGATTCCACTCATCCTTTGGAGTTCTCTCATGTATGTGGATGTTAGACAGGACAGCAACAGGTAATAGCTTTATTTTCAACAGTTTTTTGGGTAGTCTAGTTTTTGATATGTGAGTTAAAAGCCTGAGCTGTGTATGGATCTAAGAAGCAATTATTTGTCTCTTACACTGATTTAATATTATCTGTAAGATACTTCTTTATTTGAAGGAGTACTTAATGTGAGAAGAAACTGTCATGAGTAAAATTAAATGGTATAAGGGAGCATTTATCTGTTGGAAACAATTTTGGTAATTTCAGATCAGTTGGTACCCCTGTGGGCCTCCACAAACAGGGAGTGTAAATATTATTACTTATACTTGCCTTTAACTGAGAAAAATACTAGCTTTGCATTTAGAAATATTTTTGCAATATTTTTATTAAGTAATGGCTGTTAATAAGAACTCTGAGACTTAGAAGTGTCAGATAAATCTAGTCCCTGTGTAGGTACAATTAGATTAGTAATAAAGACTTCATTATAGTTTTTGTAATATAAACCCAGACAAAACATTTGGGTATTTAAGAGCTCAGTCACTAAAATGATCTAGACCTCACTTACAAGATTAGAGTCTTTAGCTTCACTTTCACTGTTCCACTCTCTTCCTCAGTCTGCTCTGAGATAAATCCCTGTGAGATGGCAATCTTGAAATTATTCTGTATTGAAACTTGCTCAAATGTCATTAAAATACATAGAGGATAATTTTCTTTTTATCCCAGTTGCTTGTACCAGTAGCTGTAATTGTAAATGGTAATTCCACTGTCTCCCCATACAGACACCTCCTTACTTTGTGTGAAACCTTAGCCTGCATACTGACTCTGCTTGTTGTGTGTACTGGGTGTTAATGCAGGAAGCAGCTAGCACAGGAAATGAGGGGGTATTAGCTACGAATTTCAAATTCACCTGTTAACTTCCTCAGCTAAACAAGGCTATAGATGAACAAACCACCCACCCTCAGGTGCATCTTAATAGAGAATTTACATGTCAAGAGAGTGTTGAACCTCCTTCCTCTAATCCCAGGAGCTTTCACAGAAAGAAGGATGGATACTGTCATTTAACACATCTCTGTTCATGCAAGTGCCATAATTATAGGGTTTTTTTTACCATTTTCACATACATTACACACCATACCTGCCAACACCACATTTATATTGCATATAAATATGAATATATACACACATATACTCTTCTATATGTACCTGATATATTATCTATATCAAGAAGAGAAAAAGTTTTAACATGTTTCTTCCTGAAACTCAAGGTGTTAAAAGATCTTCTGCCTTCTCAATCCAGTCAAATATGTTTTGATGTATGTGTGTACTCAGCAGGTACAAAATTTGAGTCATGTTGGAATTTCAAAATTAGCTCCAGCTCTCTGTCCTTCTGTCACACACAGAGTTACACGAATGGGCTGGTCTAAACTACTGCTGAGGTCTGGCTGGTTGAAAATCTAGCAGGATCATGCATCTCCATTCTAATCTCAATTCTAATGTGGTCTGGGTTACCATTTTTAGCAATCCAGACCAAATTCTTCTCCCAGGAATGTTTACTCAGTTGGAAATACACAAATAGTAAGTCTCCCATAAATGTGTGGCTCTCTTGTGCTCACCTGGAAGAATTATTGGAAGAATTTTTCATTTTAAAGAAAAAGCTGTGAGTTTGAAGGTGTTTTTGTTTAGTGACATACTGAATTTCCAGAGCATAAATATAAAAATGTACACTATGTAGATTATACACAATATACAAGTCCTGCTTTTTCCTCTTGTAACCATGTGTTAATTGTTTCTGTTAAAACAACAATCAGCTCTGTAGTATGAAGTGGCATAAACCAGTTGCAGTATTGGGGAGCATTAGGGTGGGAAGAGATGCTGGTGGAGCTGTTCTGCTCAGTTTTGAAAGAAAGAGGATAAGAAGGGGAGCAGGGGGGATTGTGTGTGGTCCAGGCACCCAGAACTCTTTAAAAAATGTGATTAAATGAAGCAATTAAAAAAATCTTATCTAACAAATAAGTAATCCTCATTTGAGTGTCATCTCTTTGGTGGGGCCTGAATCTGTGGCCCTCAGGGAACAGAACAAGTCCGGATGATGTCCGTGAGACCTGAGGCTGCATTTGGATCTCAGTCTGACAGATATGTAAAACCTGGTGAAGACAGACAGCTCCCCACTGGCTCTGCATCTGAGGAAGGTTCCTGTGCAATGTTTTAATTAAGGTTATTTATTTCTTTATTATGATGATTGCATTTTAATTGCTCATAAAGCACCCCAGGGGTGGAGGTTTAGGTACCTTATAAATAATATATGACAGTAAGTAAAGGGAAAATGTTGCAATTTTAGAAAATAAACCAGCATCTATGTCCTTCTGATGCAATTTAAGAATAAAAGCAGAAATGCTTCTTTAAACTCACAGCTTTGCAAGTAAATAACATAATCTTATTAGTGTTCTTCATGTAATGTAGGTGCCTGGCAGGCTGATTCACAGTCATGTCCACATCTTTGCTGAGCTGATACCCTAGCTAGCCACAAGAAAGCCACAGGATTTAATCTTCAAATTTAGAAAGTGATATTTTTCAAGATGTTTTCTGTCTGGCTGAGCTGGGTTTTTTGGCTTGCTTCTACCATTGAAAATTATTTCTTACAGGAAAAAAAAAAAGTATTTCATCAGCTAAAATTATTTGACATTGTACAACAACTGGAAATTTTTTTGAGCTTTTCAGGTTTTAATACAGTTTAATTAGGAAGAGATATGGCATTTTTTCATGCAAAGACATAAAGGAATATCTCATTGAGATTACAAAGAAGTCTAGTACCAGCTATCAGGTGACACTTTTACTCAGCGGGCAGCGTAAGATCCTGTGTCTGATTTTGTCCATCTGATTGTTTTCAAGGTTGCCCCGTGCAGGATGGCACTGGAGCATGGCTGCCTGTCCTGCCTGCTTGGCATGCAAGGTGGCCCCAGGGCCTCCTGACTGCTGGTGCTTGTTACCCCTCTGCAGCCACCAGGAAAGTTGATTTAAACTATGGTTATGGTCTGGAATTAGGTATTTTTGCATCATCTTGTAGTGGGATAGTTGTGAGAAGCGAGTTAGTTCCATGTAGTTTCTGTATGTATTGATAATACTATGGGTTGATATTAATCCCCATAAAAATTGGCTGCTTTAAAACTATTACTTTTTTAGAGCTAATTCTCTAACTCAGATAGTATAGGGATTTTTGCAGTTACTTCAGGTAACAGTGGTGTGCACACAATATCCAGCACCATGGCCTGCTCATCACTCTGGACGAAGAGGTGAGATGCTCAGGGCAGGGAGCCCCAGGGCTCTGGCAGGCCAGGACATTTCCTTCAGTCCCACTCATCCCTTCACAGCAGCACACTGCATGGACAGCACCATGCCACCCCCTTGCTTAATAGGAAGGACAGGGCAGCATATCAAATCTATCCATTGTGGAATGCCTGATAACTTTTTTCCCAAAGGAGACCCAAACGAGGCTGTGGGAGACGTGGTCCCTGGGAGCTTGAGCTCTGCAGCAGGCTGGGAAGGTGCCTTGTTCCTGGCACTGGTACCAGTTGTTCAGTCAGATTGCATTTGTGCCTGTCTCCTCTTGGATGGAAGTGCTCTCTCTAGTTTGTCTCAGCTGCTCTCCAAGTCAGTTTTTTCTGCTGCAGGGTCAGGATTTTGTATAGCTGTGGTTTTGTTAATTGCTATAATGATTTCATTATGTTGATAGTAGTTTTATTTCAATAGTGGAATCCAAGTAAAATGTCTTGTCATGTATTAGAAATACCATGGTAAATTATGTTAACTCCAAATGCATTTAGCAAATGATGATGTAGCCTGTCTTTAATTGGAAAGACCTTGAAGGGTCAGATGCATGAGACATACATGCTTAAGGTAGAAATTTTTTCCAAAAGCATCTTTAACCCAGTTAAAGAGCAGGTCAGCTCAGTAAGAATAGAAGAGGCATGTTCTGTATGTACAGTGAGTGCAGAATGTGTCAGATTCTTTGTTATTCTTCTGGGTTTTTCAAAATCCATCTACAGCCATCCACTGAATGCTCTGGGCACTCTGGTGCCTTAAAAATTACAATATAAGCTTTGACAAACCTTTTTTTATAAGTGTATCTCCATTTTCTCACAACTTCCTTGGAAGTTATAGAAAAGAAGGAGAAATATACAAGCTGGGAGAAAATTAGTCAATTTAGTGTCTAGGAAGTAACCAACTCTTTAGTTATCAGGATCCTGTTGTAACTGACATGTTCCAGAAATACTCACAGAGGTAAGGTCAGGGCCTGGGTGTCTTTTGAGGGAAGTGGTTTGATATGAACAATTTAAACAGCAAAAGAAAAATATCCAGAAATGCTAGGTGTAATTTGTTCAGTCTGGCAGACTTTTTTTTTAAAAGATCTTCTGAGGCCCAGAATTTTTCTGTCAGGTTTAAGCTTTTTCCACATGTTACACTGAATTACCTACTCAGTCATGAGTCTGATGGGCCTTTCTTCTGCAGCGACACACAGAGCTTGAAACCTCTGTTTAAAGTGTACCTTTCAGCTGAGAACTCTTTGTTCTAGCTTTTCAATCAGAATACTTAAAACATTAATAAATATTTTAAAACTTTATAGATCCAAATACCTAGTCATCAGCTTCCACACTTACACAGTTAACAGAAACAAGATTTTCCCAGCACCACAAAGTTTGCAGGCATTGCCGTGGCAGCTTCATGTCTTGGATACACGTTTCACTTCCTATGTTTAAATCCACTAAAGTTCATTTTCTCTCATCCATTTTCATAGTGTATGAACACGGCTGACTATGATTGTTAAAAATTTAGCTCTCACTGTTTGTCTCATGTTAGATCCCAGCTCCCAAAGTGGCACGTTCTCCCTTCTCTGAAAATTTGGCTGTATGTGATATGGATAGTAAAGAGAGGCTGGGAGGAAGGAAGAGTTCCTACTCAGAAGTTTTTATTCCAATGCACTTGAAAACCCAGTTGCTAATCAGGGTTTTTTTGTGACAGACACAACATACTTTACACAAAAACAAAAAGTCTTCCAGAGGCCAAAGATGTTTCTTTCTAACTGTTTAATAACTAGGTGCAGCACATACCCAGGCAATAATAAATTAATGAGAACTGGTGGGATGAACAGTACCTGTAGAATGCCCCTTGCTCATTAGCTGTCAGCAATACTCTAGGAAATCAGGCACAAACACGTTTCCATAACAGTGATCATTTCACATTTTGATGCTATGCTTTGCCAAGTTCCTTGGCTGGAAAACCAAGATAATTTTGTATTTTCCCACTCCTCGTTCCAGAAGAGTCAGACACTCAACATACCTTGTGCATCACCTTATCCTCTATAGTTTTATAAACCTGAAAGTATAATTTTATTTCCAGGTGAATGTGTCTGTTATTCTTCTTCAGCAGTTCACAAGTACTTTATTGGGTGAGCTTTAGTGAAGAGCATTGCCAGTGAAACATTTGAGTGTCTTTTGTTTAGCTCTTCTTTAGGTAAGGTCACTTGTAACTTGGTAACGACTACCAGGGGGAGATCTAGCTGTGATTTCTTGAAGGTACAACAGTGAAGCTTGTTGGAGCTCTTGTCTTTTCCAGCAGCTCTTGCTTCTGTGCTGTAATCCCCTTTGGGGACAGCAGCTTTCTTTGAGACCAGTGGTTTTTTTTCCTTCCTGTGCAATTCCCTTGAGGGTATTTTCAGTTGCTGTTTGCAAACCCAGTGGTGTGTTGGCTGCCGTTTATATGTTCTGAGCTTGGACTAATCTGGAGCTGTTTTGCTTATTGTGGTTTCTGTTGTATCTTACCAAAATGCAATTTCTATAAGTAAGTTTATGATTGTTATAAACTTAGAATTGCTGTAACAGCCTGCTGAAATGCTTTACTCAATTTCTACTGTCCCTGCTTTCCTTCAAAAACAGAGATTTGTGCTGAAACACTGAAAAGTGAAATAAATAGCTGTTGTCAGTGGGATACACTGTCATTATGAGCCATCATCAGGTGGAGTGGTAGAAATATCTTAAAGTTTCTGTTTTATATTAACCATCACAGGATTGATACTTGGTTACAAAACCCCATCCACCTGAATGCTGAAAACACCAGCTGTACTTTTAATTCTGAAACAATGATTCGATAATTTCCTGCATTTTAAAGTGGGTGTAACTTGGCCTACTGGCTGGAGCTGGTTCTACATTCTTTCAGAAATCAAAGGTGTAGTTATAGATAGATGCCTCCATGAAAGTTTAGAAATTTAGCTGTATATGTGGCACACTGAGTGCTGTCAGAGTTTTTTGTAAAATTTTTGTAAGCAGTGCAGAAGAAATGAGCCTATATTTCTATAATTTTTGTTAGTGTTACTGGTTTAAAAATAACAAACACGTGACTATATCCAGAACACAGGTTTGTCCTTTTTATGTGAGTGTTTTTGTAATGGGACAAGCACAATCTATATATCTGAAATAGCAACTTGACCTCCCAGGTACCCTTGGGTGAGAAGATGACACTTTGAAGACTGTAATAATTTTGGCAAAAGCTATTCTGTTGAGCAACACCAGAGCATGCAGAAAGGCTCCGTGCTGTTGGGGGGGTGGTAACTGCTGTGTAACAGTGAATGCATGGTAAGTGTCTTATGGTCTCTGGAAGTACAGCCATGCTATGTGTTTGCTGGTGGGCGTGTTTAGAAGATTAAATAGACAAGCTTTGAAGAAGTTCAAAGTGGTTTTGGTTTGAAGCAGGTCTAACAATGATGTGTACCTTACCTGAATTGAATTAGCAACCAAGAAAATAGTATTTTATCCTGCTTGCATTGAAATGTCCTGTTAGAACTATTTTTGAAGTAGCATTTGCACAGGACTGTTTGGGGGGAAGGAGGGAAGCATGCTATGGAGTAAAGGCCATTGTTTTCTTCTGCAGGTCTATAAATCACTTTTTAGATTCATATTGGTGTTGATCCTTTTCATTCCTCATGGCTCTTCTGCCACGCAGGGTGGGTGTTCAGTGAGATGCATGTTGTGCAGAATGGGTCACACAGTGTGACTTCATACCTGCATGAGACTCTGTGCACTGCCTTTTCCCAGCTCTGCAGAGAAATGTCTTTGGTAGAAGCCACGTGTCCTGCGTCGCTCTGTTGTTATGCAGCACATTCTCATGGTAAAAGCAAGGCCTTGGTGGAATTGTTATAAATAAGACCATATGCTTTTACAAGCATTTCTTAAAGGCTGACAGTGGGGATTGCTTCATCCCAGCAGTCATCACTCTGTTCCAAAATCGAGTGTGTGTGAAATATGTGTAACAGAGCATTGAAGAAAAGGTTAAAGGAAATCTATGTGTGTGTAAAGCAATAACTCTCGTTACAGTTTGGGTTGAAGCTGTTGTATAAAGCAGTTGTCCTTCTGTTCACTAAATGAAGGAGCAGTTAATTCCCTTTTGTTCAGACATAGCAAAAATAGTAGAAGCTGAACACAGGCCAGGATAAGAATGGCTAGAAACTATTTAGGCTAAAGCCTTTTCTTGGGAAATGATAAAGCACATGCAGGACCTAGGACTGATCGGAGAAAGGGGAGAGGGAAAAGGGAATGCAGCTGATTAAGAGCAAAGAAGCCAAAGTCACAATGACCTTTGAGAAGTGAAGAGGCAGCTTTAGGCTGGGTGCTGGCTGCAGTGAGGCAGGGAGTTCCTCCCCAGGGTTCAGGGAAGCAGGAGTTTCTACCCCTGCTGTATATAACCGAGGCTATCTTAAAGGCAGCTGTGCTTCCATCAGCAGTTTTTCCTCTCCAAGGGACTGATGTGAAATCTGCCAGATTTGACTAACTTTTCATCCAAAAAGTGGA
Source organism: Merops nubicus (assembly GCF_000691845.1). Lineage (NCBI taxonomy): Eukaryota > Metazoa > Chordata > Aves > Coraciiformes > Meropidae > Merops > Merops nubicus. The sequence continues at coordinate 31,705 of NW_008625566.1, read as the reverse complement.
CAGCAGTGACCTGACTCAGGCCCTGACCAGCTGGCTGTTTGCATGCAGTGAAATCCTCTTTGCCTTTTTTCTTTTGCATATACCTACAAAGGCTGGGAACCATTTTGAACTCTTTAGTTTTCTCTGCCCCTACCTTTTGGTTTTCTTGGGGTTCTCATCATTAAGAAAGGTCCTGTGATGCTCTCTGCCTGTCTCTAAGGCACGGTTATAGTTTTTCTGTGTTCTGTTTCTACTGGATTGTTTTCAGGGATGAGATCACATGCCTGCATGTAATCCTGAAAGTGAGGCTGCACGAGTGATTTAGATATTAACATCTGAGCTTTCATAGTATTCTCTATTTCCTTCCTAGTGCAACCTGATGTCTTATCATGATTCTTCCGTACCAGCTGCCTATTGAACAAATGTCTTTATTCAGTTCTCTTTGATGACTCTCTTTTTTTTTTTTTTTCACTGAGATCTTATAACTAATTCAGAAGTTATCAGTGCATATGAGTAGCTTAAATTGTACTTTCCAAAGTGCACTACCTTGCAATTTTCTACATTCAATTTAATCTGGTCGCCACATCATCCAATTGCTTTGTTATAATAGGTCCTTGTGGAGCTCTTCAGAACCGTTAGCTCAAAGGTTCCTGAGCATTTCATCCTGCTGCCTTCTCTGTCAACATGGTAACATGCAACACTTCAGGAGATCAATATGCTGGCCCAATGGGAAAGTCCTATGCAAGCTAATAGAAATAAACCAGCAGGCCTCCATGTACATTATTATTAAAAACTCATTTCCTTATTAAAACGTGACCTTTATTTTCTTTTCTTTTTAAATCATGCCTAATAGAACCCTTTATTTTTGGATGGGCTTTACTTGACAATTCAAAAGGATAAGACACTATGGAAAATGCTTATATTTCTAAATGGCATTGTGTAAGTCTCTTCTGTAAGAGTGTATCACATTCAACACTAAAACATATTCCTGTGTTTGAATAACAAAACATACTTTCAAGGAGAACATCACTGAGAAAATGTTTGTAAGTTAGCAAAAGGCCCTATTAATAGGCCCTGTAACAAGAGGTAAGCAGACACAAAATATTCCTAGAATAGAGTAGTATTTAGTGATTGCTGGCTTGGTAGATGCTGTCTCAGTCTTGACTCTTTCGCAGTGTACAAGTACCCTTGCATTTGAAATGTCTTCAGTGCCCTATCAGATCCCTTATTGCTCTTGGCTTCTGGTGCTTTTCCAGCTGTGGTTAGAAAAGTTGGCTTTTTACCTTTTGACTTATTTACATTTATTTGTCAGTGCTTCTGGTCTCACTAAGCTGATAATTAATGATAAAAAAAATATTCTATTTTGTACTTTTGAGCTAAACAGTATTTCAGTGTATTTGGATTTGTTGTTTTTTTGTGGTGGTGTCTTTTTTTTTCTTCCCCCAGGAATATGTTTGGTGTCTGCTGTAAACTGAATCTGTTATCTTTGTTTTGTTGTTGCTTGCTCCATGCTCCAATCTGTTTGCTGGGTAGCTTGGGATAATCTTGAAAACTTTAAAAACAATTCCTTAAATATAATTGTCTTGCTATAGTCAGGGCAAATTATTTTAACATGAAAAATCAAATACACCCAAACTCAAGACTTTATTGAATAGTGGTTTTAAGTAAAGATTCCAGTCAATTTACTTCCTCCCATGTAACCTATCTGTAGTTTAGTAAAGTTATCTGGAAACTGCTCAGAATTAATACTCTTTTCTGGGCATTTGCAGTCACAGGGAGCTACTTGTGCCAGTAAAGCTATTGTCACTCTTTTCTTTCCCTCCTTTTGCATCCAGTAGTAGATTAGTAGTGAAATTATACAATTGATTTTATTAATATTTTCATTGCTTAATTATACAAAAAAAATCAAATCCCAGAGGTTTTTTCCTATGGAGTCATGAACCTCCCATCACATCCATATTTATCACTCACACTAGAAGATTAAACTCAAATGCTTGTGTGGTGCATGCTGCATATGTAAAAAGGAATAGAAGCAGCTAGAAATTACATCAAAATGGTGTTAATTGCTAATAAATTCAGGATGTACAGCTGGAGTGAAATTTTGTTGTTGCAGTCCTGTTTGTAGGTAGAGACAAGATTCCTGTTATGTAGATATTTAACAGTATCTGCAGACTTGGTTGCTTTTATATATTCCTTCCATTCTCAATGCTTCAAAATGTGGAGGTGGAAAATGAGAAAGGTCATCCAAATGAGAAACTTCAAATGTAAGTGACAAATATTGCATGGAAACAGTATTCCTACTCCAGGTGCTGGCTGTCCCCTTATGCGTGGTACCAAGATGTAGACTGAGAGCACCCTCATTTGTCAGGCTCTCAGAAACACGAGGATTTCACAGAGCACCAGTACCCTCCCTCTCTAAAATCCACACAAGATGCAAGGCAATTCTTTCAGTAAAAGAACCATTGTAAACAAAGCACCAAGCCATATTTCATAATTGCATAACAGATGGAAATATTCTTCTTTACTATTTTAAATCACAGCCCCACGAGAACTCCGCTCTGTCTTTCATGATTAAAGCGTTTGCACAGAGGGAGTTAGAGATTGAAATCTATTCATTATGGAAACTATTTTCACGTTGTTGGAGCTTTTATGAAAGATTCCAAGTTTCCACACCATTTATTAGGCAATAACATCACAAGAGAGAAACCCCAGGAATATTTTAGATTAGAAGAAATCTAATAAGGAGTTCAGAATTCAGAATCGGGCTGAACATGTTGTGCTGGAGATTTGAAAATGTTTCAAAGAAAACTTATCATGGCTTTAGAAAAAGGGAATAATCCCCCTGCCCCTCCGTCCCATGCTACCCACTTGGACCAAAGTCATATCTTTGCAATTAAATCCAAATTATTATGAGTCGTGTGTTGACTTTCCATTCAGGAGTGGGAAACAACGAGGGTGTTGGAGCAATAGGCAGCAAAAGGTTTCGCTGAACCGGAAAATGCAGTTTTGACTGTAAACTCCAGACCATTTAAAACCTATGGAGATGTGGTGATGGGCTTTTATGGAGAGGCATTTAAAAATGTCATCTGTTTGACTGTCATTTTGCTGGAAGATACAGCAACTGAACAATGTAAAAAAATCCAAGGGGAAAAGGAGACAAAAGTGTGGTTTCTTTTGCATGGGATTGCCCTGTGAGAAGGTCAAGTGTAGAGCTGTGCCCCCGGGGCCAGTTCTCCAGGGGAAATGATTGTTTTTTGTTTCTGTGACTTCATAACCAAGTCTAGGAATACAGCTGTGTTTTTCTTTTTCATTTTATCAGAAAAAAAAAAAAAAGAAAGAAAGAAAGAAAGAAAGGTTCTGGGAAGTTCCTCCCTTGATTATTTGTGTATACCTTACAGCTTGTGTATTTGTGTGACTTTAGAGCTTGGGGAGGGGAAGAGCTGGAAGTCCTTTGTGCCCAGTGCCAGTGCAGGGCAGGACTGACTGCTGGCTTGCCCCTGGTAGTGTACTTCAGTCCAGGTCCTCATGTGCTTGCAAAACCTGTCAAATAGAAGTGATTTTTCTGATGGTACACAGTTGTCCCTGTGGAGCTAGCGGAAGCCTACTAATTCCCTCAAATTGACCTAAGTCCCTAAGTCCTTCTGCAACAGGAACAACCTGTTTATAAAGTGTGGCTTCATTAAGAGAAATGAATCTTTGTAAAGATGTTTCCTAGACATCAGCATCTTCCCTGTGGCAGCTTAATTACAGAAGAGTGTACTTAGTTATAACATATCTTATTTACGAATGAGGACACAAAATTATACTCATGACAAAATAAAGACAACCTACAGCTTGTTCAGTTTGTTCTCAAGGGATAAAAATTCACTGACTAACTGATAAACTCTATTAGAATTTCCTATTCTGTTTCTAGAAAGAAGGTGGTACTGTGAATAACTAATTGGAAAGCAGTGCGTGTGCCAGCGAGTTATTTGTCTCCACAGCACGTACCCCGTTTGAATATATGGTCTTTCAGCAAAGACATGCTCCCATGAGGAGCTATATTAAAATCCCTTATGTGGTAGGTGGACAGAAAGGCCAAAAGCTAAGTTAGGATTTCCTTGTGGAGGAGCAGAATCTGCAAATCTGCTGGGTGTCCTCATCCCCTCAAGCCAAACCAGGGGAATGTGGTCGTGTCTTCCTGGAGATCTGGTCTGCACTTTGCGCTATGAGTTCAGTTCCAGTCAGAAAATTCAGTTACTTTCCAAAAATGTTTGCACACCCCACCGGGAGGGGCAAGGGCAGAATTAGGGATTCAGGATGGAAGAAACCCCTGACCTAAAACAGGGAAATTTACCACAGAAACAACTAAGAATCTGGGAAGGATTCCCCTCAGGGCTCCTGGCTTTTACAGTCTGTCCATCCCATGATTAGTTACTGCTCCTCTGTAGGGTTAACAGAGTCAGATGCAATTTCCCATTGACAGCTCTGAGTCTCCTCAGACACTTCAATTAGTAGGCTTTGTGCTATTGATCACAGCAGGCTTAAAGCCAGGCCCTTTGTTTTTCTGAATTCATATTTTCCAGCAGGAGCCAGAGAGGCAGATCTATCATCACTAATCCGCAGAATACAAGGGTCTGTGGAGAACTTTTTCCTTACCCTTTGGGCCTCTGGTAATCACTGTCAACGCAGATCTCAGAACACTCTGATAGGATAATTGATGCTTTCAGGCTCAGTTGCAAAGCAGACGCTGAAGAGGAATGACAACTAAGAGAAACTGGGCCCAAAATCCCAACAGAAAATAAATGTAGACCAGAAGTTTTAGCTGGATTTTTTGTGATTTGACATACGTGTTTTCTTCCGTTTAATTATATAATTCTGAAGTGCAGCTATGTCCAAAAGAACCCCAAACACACACATTTTCAGTCGCTGAGACTTAGGAATTCTGTGTCTGTATCTAAACACTGCAGCAGAGCCTGTTTCTAGAGCTGAGCCTGATCACCTCTCCGAGTGCTTAGAAACGTGTCTTCCAGGCAGTCGCTGTTGATATCCTGGGGGGGTGATGCATCCCTGTATCTCATGGCACCACATTTGGCAGTTTGCTGTTTCCTGTCAGAACTTGGCTGGCCTTAAAATAGTAGAATCATAAAATATTTTACGTTAGAATGACTCTGGGAGGACATCTGGTCTGACACCTCCCACGCCAACAGCTTTCTTAAAGCAGGGGTAACTTGCTAGCAGGAAAGATCTTGTGTGGAAAACAGTTTATGTACACAATTTTGGAAAAACATTTTGGATACAGACATAGAACAACAGCTGAGGTGTTTGTTTGATTTACTGTGTGCTTTTTGTGGCACAAAATGAGGTCCCTGTTATTACAGCTACACGTTTTGAAATTTCCTGCCTAGCTTAAAATTATCTAACTGCTAAGTTAGCTATCTGCCCACTATTGCCCCTCCATCTATTAGTCACCTACTATTATTTAGACATGTATCTAAGCTGTCATCACCCTCATCACAGCGCAGAGGTGTCCTTCTGCTTTGCACAGAGCCTGTTTTGGTGGGTTCATGAGATGGTGCAGAGGCCTCACCATGACCTGGAATGGTGCTGTGGGGAACAGGCAAAACTCAGCAGGACTCTGGGCTCCTGGGCTCCTGCTGTGGGGCTAACAGGCCGAGCAGGCAGCTTTGGCAGAGCTGGACACGAGGGTGTGAGGGTACTTACAGCTTCTGATAAGTGGTGCTCTGCATCCACAGCCCTTCCTAGGAGTCCTATCTGGGAACATTTTCTTATCTGAATAGATCTTGTCCAGCAGAGTGTTGTTGTGAAAATAAGTCTTCCACAAAGACACAGAAATCTCACCTTTGAGTTCTGTTTTGCACATCTGATGGTCACCTGGGGATATTTCATCCTGTTCTAGGTGGGTTGTGAGGTTGCCACTGCTGTACGTAATCCTTGCCCTCTGAATCACATAGTCAGATAAGAGAAATTATGTCTTCCTTTTCTCCTTGATTAAACCACTGTAAAATGGGGTTGGGATGTGTGAAACGTTCTCACATGAATGTTTTAAGCCAAAGTAAGTAACTGTAAAACATTGGTTAAGCAGCAGGGACTCAAAATGTGTTTCACTGTAATTTGTAGTGATAAATTCACAGAAAAATTGACAGACATTTTTGGAAATTCCAGAGTTGCCCTTACATTGATAATTTTTCAGTCTGAATTTGCAAAATGTAACTTCTGTTAATATCCTTACATGAAGAGTGGGAAGTGATTTCTGATCCAAATTTAAGGTAATGATACCAGAAAGACATTAACTAGTTTTTTTAAACGTACAGGTCAGACTACAGCTCTATAAATCTCAGTTTAATATGGTTTTAATTAGGGCTTTAGTTTCAGAACGTACTTCATTTCTTCCTGCAAATTAGCCATTATTAGGGAAACATTCTCTATATGATATGCCATATAGAACCTGATTTTTGAGAACAGGAGATTCTGACCTTCCAGCTGCAAGCTTTTCACCTTCCACCGTATTTAGTTGTTCCTGGGGGATGCTGAGAACCCCGAGCTCCCTGTCGTTCACACAGCCAGGCTCTGAGTGTACTCAGAGCCTTTGATTAAGAGTTTGTTCCTGCATTTGCTTTGTGCTCCCAAAGGCTTTGCCTCCAGGCAGCTCACGTTCATTAAAGGCTCTGTGGACAACTCATGGGGCAAACTTAACTCAGCAGTGCCAGGCCCGAGTAGCGATGCCCGTTCTGGGAGAGCAGGGTGTGAGAGAGGCAGCTCCTGGTCTCCAGAGGCAGGTGCAGGTGCTGGTGTCAGTGCTGCCTTCTCGGGGCATTGGGTCTCTCTTGTGCAGAAACACAGGGGTTTTAGAGGTTACTGGGTGAGGCCAAAGCACAGTCTCGTTACCCGTCCCTAATGAGCACACTGCTCATGAACTTTGTCCAGCGTACAGCGTACTCTTCATTCTGTTGCTCATCAGAGATTGTTTGGGGGCTTTCTGTTGTACAGAACAGGAATGGGCTTTGGTCCTGTTTCTGCCTTTACTGAGGTCTGGGAAGCCTTGCAATGCACTTAAGCAAAGAGTGAACCCAATTCCACAAAAACCCCTGTATTATTTGGTGTATTTATTAGTCTATGTACGACCTAGTGTAATAAATACCACATTAATAGCTGGCAAGTACTTTTACATGTAAATTAGGAATGAAGTATAATGCAAGTATTCATCTCTGATCTAAAATATTTACATTTCTTAAGTGAAATACAACTACAAGTGTGATTTGCAAAAAGCTGTCGTTAAACACTACTTAATATTTTAAAAAGAAAGAAGTACCAAGTAGCTAGGCAGATTTCCTAATCAGGTGATTCAGCGAGGAGCATTTGATCTTGGAGAAACAAATTCTGCATCTATTGCCCAAGTGACATTATGGAATGGCAGAATTAGGATAGTTAGTTTTAAATGTAAATTTTGTTGATGTTCTGTATTTTCCCTTAAGGGCTGGAATTTATTCTCTGTGGCGATAAGTCATAGAATATGATATATTTTATAAAAATGCTTGCTCTAAGTAGTTACACTTGAAACTGCAGAGCTACAGATACCTAAGAAGCATACACAGTATACATAAAGAGGGAAATTAGATCCTCCACATGTGTATGTAGAAGCTTTTGATGCAGTTTTTCCATGTTTGCAGAAAGATATTTACAGTTTGTGACAGTATTAACCTGTAATCCAGCCTTTCATTTTCAAGCCTGAATCCTCAGCAGTATGAGATATGCCTCAGAATGAAAGCTGCAGGAGCCCAGACTCAGGAGGCAGCAGTCAGCAAATAGAACCTAAAATCAGACAAAAGCCTGGAGCATCCTAAATGAAAAAGAAAACAAAAGTAAAAAGGGAAGGAAGACAACCAGTGGAGCTGCTGACAGCCACTGCTGCTGCTGGGGTTGATCTGCCCATCAGGTCACTGCAGAGGGCTATAGTGCGTGGGTTTTTAAGCTTTGTTTTGTTTCAGAGGGATTTTTATACCTGTCTTCTGAAGAAAGATGGGTTGTGAGACTGTTTTTTCTTCTTCCCACAGAAAGGTGTGGTGATAGGAAAGGTTGTTTCAAGCCATTTTTGGACGAGAAGGAACTGAAGTTTGGTGTGTGTGGTTTTAGGACTGGAAGGGACGAAACATGAAGCTGAGACCTTTCTGCATCAATTTTCTAACTTAAAAATATATCCACTGAATAGCACTGCCCCAAATACATAAGCTGATCTCTGGCATTTCCAGCATCTACTCTAAAAATGGTATTTGCAATGAAAAGCAGAAATATCACATTGTTGCTGTTTTGGAAAGTTTTTCAGTGTCACTGAACCAGCCACTGGTGTTTGGTGGGTGAGGCACACGCTGGTGCTTTTGTCCTGCTGCTCTGCTTGTAAAGGCAGGAGTTGTATCACTACCATGGTGAGTTCAAGGACAGAAACAGGAAAAGCTTGGTGGGGTGTCTGTGCTTTAGAAGGAGCCAACAGCAATCCATGGTGTAGGCAGTGCTGGGTGAGTTTGGTTATGGGTGATACTGGCAGAGGATGAATATGCTGTTGAGCATCTCACTGCTCACTCCTCATGCTACTGCCATGAGTCAAAGCCTCAGGAATAGGTCACAGAAGCTTTTTATACGTTGTCAGCTAAACTGAAACCAGTGTTGCCTTCAGATTGCAGGGATGATTGAAATCATGGCATGCTGTATGCAGCTGACATTCTGGAAACACTGCTCTGTGGTCCCACATTGTCCTGTTCTCCAGAACAACCGTACAGCTCCCATGATCCTGGACATGATACAGACAAAAGGAGAGAGGGAGCTTATGGGGAGAATTGAAAATAACAGAAGTAAGTTCGTAAAGAATCCTGCATGGAAAAGATATACAGAATTTAAGGCAGGTGAAGATAATAATATTCTCAGACTGTTTCATTCTTTTCTGAGCAGTGAATGACAGCCTTTGAACAAGTGAGCAGTGACACTTTTTCTCAGATGCCCAGGCAAGAGTGTGATTGAAACCCCAGAACCTTGAGACTTTCAAGTTTCTTGTCTCAACATGTGTACTGTTTAAGAACAGATTTTCATCCCAAGTACTCTAATTGGCAATAAAGGCAGAATAGGAGTCACAAACCATATAGCCTGACCATTTTATCACTTTCTCAGAGCTATTATTTAAAGTACATAAGGAGTCCTAAGAGACCTTTTTATCAGTTCATTGGTTTCTACAGTTTATTTTGTTCCTTCCAGAAATCACACATGGTTTTGCTGTCAGTAATGTTTGGTGATGACAATTTACTGTCTTCTTAGGGTATAACTTCTGTAAGTGAACACAGGTGGAAGGTCTTGTTTCCATGCTAATAAGCTGGTTTTCAGTGCTGGGGCTTTGCTGAGCCACGATGTTGTGGTATATTGAGGCCAGCAGACCAATGAAGATCCCCTGGTGTGGAGTAAAGCTTGTAAAAGCAATACTAAGAAATATTTTGATGATTGTGGGAAAAGATTCATCCTGTTGGAAGTGTCAAAGTGCAGTTGGGCTGTAATTGTCATCTGCATTTGCTGTTTTCTGTACTTCCAACATCTTGCTCTGGTAGGAAAGCACTGTCACCTCCCAAAGCACTGACTGCAGTCTCCCAGGGCTGCTCGTTCCATGAAACGAGCTATTATGTGGGCTTCTGAGTGAGAAAACAAAAACAGCAATAAAAAGCCAGCAGATTGGCAGTTGCTATGGCAATTCCATCCTCTGTTAGGGTTTGATATAAGTTTTAGGAGCTAGGGGAAATGCTTGGAAATGGTAATTATTTTTTTCAAGGGAATGTAATTTTCTGTTGTGAACAGAGATTATAAAGTCAGCAATTTAAGTGATACAACTGGATTAAGGAATCTGGTTCTTTTTTTTTTTTAATTTTCTGTTTCTTAAGGAGAGGAGACATTTTCTGTAAAATAATAGTGTTGTTATCTGTAATTCCAGTTATCTAGTGTCAAATTTTATTGCAGATTATTGACTTTTTTCAAGTGTTTAGTGGTGACAATAATATTATCTGAGCAAGCACAAACCAATTAAGTGTGTTATTTGTTGCAAGGGGTCCATTAATTACAATATAAAACATGGTGCTAAAATAACTTAGATTTTCCCAGAACCTGGGAGCAGAAATCACTGTGTGAGGTTTGGGATTGAGCATTGAGGGATAATCTCTGGAGAAGTTCCTGCAAATGAGATAAAGATGCAGCTATGTGGTATTTATCCATACTGTACATGTAGTACATAGCAAAGGACTTCCAGACTAGGAATTTGATGCTGAGCCATTTTTTCTCTGGAGAAAAATTCTGGTGCCAGTGTACATACTACTGCTGCTCAGCTTGTGAGACACCCGTGGGGTCTGGCTGGGCCAGCGGGGTGCACAGCAATACTCTTCCCCACTCACTGTTCCACTCACACTGCCTGCAGCACAGCCATCTGAAGGCTTTTACTTGTATACTGCTTGCTTACTGAGACTCTCCTTGTATTAGCCCTTATTAAGCATTTTCCAGTGAACAATTTTTTATATTTTAGGGATGGATATTGAATAGATTTAGTGGTTATCCTGGAAGTGCAATACCCCAAATTCCCTGTAGAAACTGCAGCACAACCACAGCACACTGGTTGTGTATCACCTGGTATTTGTTTCCAAGAGTGATGAATTTGCAGGAGATGATGTTTGTTCCCATGAAGAGCAATAGATTCCTACCTTCTCTTCTAAAAGAAATCTTATGTTTTCACCATTTGGGAATAGCTGCCTCCAGCACGCTGTGTTTCCTGACACAGATGCAGTGTTGAGAAACAGCCTCACAATGAATTTGTCTCGCTGCTGTGGCTGTCAAGGCAAAGGAGACATTCTGGGCAAATGTGCTCAGAGAAGAGTGGGGAAGACAGCTGTTTAGAAAAGACCCAGAGGAGAAGGCGTGGAGTGTAGCTAGCAGCTGAGCTGCAGGGGAGCTGCAAGGAACCTGCACATCCAGCCAAGGGATCCTCTGGCTTCGGTTTTCCTTCAGGTTCTCTGCACAAGATTTTCTATGGAAGCCCATTGAAGTGGTTAGCTACGAGTGATTTTTAAAATCCCATTTTACATAAACTGTCTTTGCACTTTAAAGGGTATTTTTTTAAAATATGTGACAGCAAAACACAGTCAAATTTTACTTTATGTCTCTGTTTCATGCCAGAGTAGTATTCTAAAAGGAACTTCAAAGGAGACAGATACCATAAGTGACTGTCTGCCTATTTTGATCCAAGAGATTACGATTTACAAAAAAGAAACCAAAAAACAAACAACACACAAACCACAACACAAAGGGAGAGAAATTAATTAATTGCAAGGAGGAACACTTCAAAGGCTGAACATGATTTCCTTTTCTCTTGTTAATACCACTGCCTTCTGATTCACACAAAGGAGAGAAGCAGCAATATTGTGTGCTTCAGGTAGGAGGTACCTGGGAGGATGGACACCTGTGTGGACTCTTCATGCTTGTGGATGCATTCTCCCTTGGAAGCAGTCTGCCTCCTTGTTGCCACCAGATGTGTACGGAATCAGCCCTTTAGCAAAAGGGTTAAAAACACAGTGAAAAAACCTGCAGGTGCTGCACAGACTTGTATTTCTGTAATTAGGGGATATTATCCTAAAATCCCCATATATTTGCAGCATTCTTGGAGGTTTTCAGTGAGGACTAGAGAGCATTCTTGGAACAACTAATATCCACTTTCTATTTGTTACAGGACCTTAATTAATGTCAGAGATGACCCAAAGAGGTGCATAAACTGCAAAAAAAGAGCAGATGTGTTCCCTCCTGGGGAGCATGGGCTGACAGCAGTGAAGGTGGTACATAGCACTTTGCAGCTGGGAGAATCCATTAGGAGATCTCACAAGGAATGTTTCTCCAAGGGAGATTCTCTGGCCAGAAGCCTGCTGCAGAGCTCTTGGAGCTCCCAGGCAATTATTTTGCCTACTTACCTGACTAGACTTTTTGAATAATTTGAGTTCTAGAGAGAACACCTCCAAAACGAGCCTAGAGAAGTATTTTCTCAATATTTAAGATAATAATAAGTATTTTCTCATCTATTTGATTGTGTTGATTATCATTTTATCAAGTTTTCCTGGCCTCACCAGCCAGGCAGTGAATGTGTATTGGTTCTGTGCCATACTGCACTGGAGCAGCTTGGAGGCACAGGGGTGCTGCTGCCAGGGAGAGCACTCTGTGCCCGGGCTGTCTGCAGTCCCTGTCCCTCACCACCTGCAGCATATATTCAGGAATGAAGGTTTTCCTTCTCTGTTGTGGTCAGGGACCTGGAGGGGCTGGACAGAGCAGTGTGAGAGTGCCTGCAGCCCTCACACCGGGCACAGGAGGGCATCTCTAAGCCTCTCCAGCTGTGCCATCTGTCCTGCCTGAAGGTGCAGGGGGAAAGGGGCCAGTGATGAGACAGGTCTGATCTAACAAGGACACTGTACAGTAACTGTGCTGTTGGAGAGTGAGGCTTTGTCTCTGCAGTCTTTGGCTCTGTGTGGAGATGGCCCTGAGCACTGATCCAGACCAAATGCTGACATTGAAGGTGAGCCTAAGCCTGGTAGGAGGCTGTGCTCTGCAGAGGTGGTCGAGTCAGGGTTTGAAGGCAGTTGGCAAGTAAGTATTGAGTCTTCTCAGTCAAATGCAATCAGCAGCAGAGGGGTGTAACAACTGTTCCTACCAGGAACACAACACACATTGTCACCTTCCTCAGTGTCCTAAAATCTGGCATTGAGCTTGACCTTGTGTGCCATGCCACGGGACTGAAGCGTTCAGAGCTGTAGCCTGCTTAAGCACAGAGGCTCAGATCCTTCTGGCATCCTCTGTGATGGAAAAAGAGACAAAAGTAGTAACGGGTAGGGGAGTGAAGGAGCCAATGGGTGGGAGAAAACAGAGCAGTGGGAGGTGTTCTGTCCATCTAAATGTCTTGATGCAAGAGCACCAGCTCTGTGACGTTATCTTTACTGCCTTGGGAAGTGGAGATTGCCAAAGTGAGATGTGGGTTCCAGCAACACTAGAAGAAAGAAGCAGGAGTAGGCAGTGTTTGCACACAGGCCTGTACCTCCTGAGCAGTTAAACCTTCTTAGCTCTGCAGCTTGCTCTGTGAAAACGTAATGCTGGTACAGTTTGTCCTATCTTTACAGTGTGATAAGCTTGGAGAGAACAGGGGTTTCACAGTAAATGGAGGTGCAGTTAAAGTGCCTTGTAAGGTTCACACCCCATATATCAATGTATTTAAAAACCCAGGTAATTTTGGATGATATCTTACGTCTTAATGTATTAGTTAAAATATGGTTCATGGTCTAAAATTAAACAGCCTAGGGTGATCGTTTGGTGGAGCATAAAATATTAATCTCATTATAATTACAGAACTCAGGTATGAAAGATTGAAACCTAGTAATGTTGCATTTGGGGGAAAAAAGTGAGTAATATCCACTCTAGGATTTTAAAATATTATTTCCTAGCCTTAAGAAGTTAAAAATAGCATTTTATGTTGGATTCAACACTTTCCTCACAAAACAAGTAAACTAACAGTGTCCTTTCACTGAGTGGTGGCATCATGGTACTGAGAGTTTCCATATTAAAATGTGTGTTCCAACTGGTACACTTCTGTAGGATGTATACAGATGTGAATAGATGGTGGGTTTGTAATAATGCTTTCCTCCCCACCAAACATATACACACAGCAGAAAACCCCTCAGAGATCTACACAAGGAGGATGTGAAAAATAGCCTGGAGAAGAGCAATCAGAGGCAATGTAATATCAGTTTTCAAAACAGGCGAAAGGTTGCTGCGAGGAGAGACACTCTAGGTCCATCCACTCTATTATTTTAAACATAGTGCTCTCAGAGGACTCAGAAAAGCTTGTGATTTGTACCAAGTAACAGCAACCCACCTTCGTTACGGGCTCCCTCACCTGCTTAGTGGGCATCTCAGATACAGCGCTTCAAAATTACTGTGAGCTGGCAGCTATCATGGAAAAAACATTGTTAGGAGAG
>NW_008625566.1:0-17668 GCF_000691845.1 Merops nubicus | reverse complement strand
CTGAGCTTCAAATGAGAACAGCTCCCGTTCTACCTGTGACTTACCATCAACTGCCACAGCAGCAAGGCTTTCTGACTCAGTAGCTTCTGAAACACAGATTTCTGGTCTTTCTGTGCCTATCTAGGCAAAATGAAATTTGTGTGGCTGGGAGGAGGGTAGGATGGGAATGCACAGATGATAAGGACTCTTCAGATAATCAGTTCTTTGAGCTAATGCACATGACAAAAGTGTGTAGGTGGATTTTCTCCATTCTTCTCTGCATAACATATTTCGTTAGCTATGGTTCTGCTATTCCTGTTAATTGCAGAATTGTTCTTATATACAAAGGTTGGATGACCAGACCTCTAGTGATTTAATCCTCCTTGCCATGTTATTTAATTTGTTGCCATTTCAGAATACACAGAAATGTTAGATCTACTATACCCTGCACCAATTTCAGCTCTGGTGAGAGCTAGGATTCACGATAGCCTTGTAATGATGGAGGAAAACCTCTCCAGCAAAGTAAGGAACAGATTATATTTAATGAAAGAAAACAATTATCCTCTTTTGGAGTAGGAAAAGAAACACAATTATTTAGATGTACCTGTGGTGTAGGAAGTAGTGACCCATGATATCCTCTCAAAGTAGTTAATGTAAGTGATGCAATAATTCTGGAAAATCCTTTGATCACGTCTGCAGAAAACAAGTACTGGTCACATTCTACCTGCCCCCTTGCTTTTTTTTTTTTTTTTTTTTTTCGTTAATTTGCTCTTTTGTTAGAGCAAGCTGTGGTTATTAGTACATCTAAAGTCAGATTCTGGGGCATTTCAAACTCCACTTAGCCCCAGCTGAAGAGATTTCTAGCCTTCTGATAAGATATCTTGGAAATATCTTTTCTAGCTTTGAAGAAAGAAGTGTTCCATAAGAAGACATGTCTCTAACGTTGAGCCTTTACAACAGGCAGAACGAGTTTGTTTGAGCTGGCACTGGCACTGAGTATTAGGTTCTGGTTCTGCAAGTCTAGAATGTTGTATTATACATATATGTTTAAATAAACCAACACAAAGTAACACATCTGTAGCTTTTTGTAAAAGTAATGATGTAAATCAGAGTTCTGACTTGCTTTCTAATTTGGGGAGGAGGAGAAGGGTTCAT
This sequence comes from Merops nubicus, assembly GCF_000691845.1. Classification (NCBI taxonomy): domain Eukaryota; kingdom Metazoa; phylum Chordata; class Aves; order Coraciiformes; family Meropidae; genus Merops; species Merops nubicus. The sequence continues at coordinate 16,534 of NW_008625566.1, read as the reverse complement.
TCTCATTGGCTTCCTTCTCCAGGTCTGTGCAAGTTTCTTAATTAGTTCTATTGGTTTAGTGACAAAACCAGGTTATGTGTGACTACCACAGATTTGCAGATGAGGTCACAGAGGATATTAGCTCAACTCTTGCTCATGTGTACACCTTAGGATGTATATTCTGCTGTAGATTGGAAATGTCCTTCTCCTTTTTATGTTTCCTTTACTGCAGCCAGAGCAGATGTAGGCTCACAGACATGAAAGGCAGACTGCAGGACGTTAAAAGGTCTTGAAATGATATTTGGATCCTGTACAAAATTCTGTCATAACTATCACTATCATATATGATGCCATCTATCCATTTTTTACACAACTAGTTTGTTTCATACTTGGAAAATCCTTTAGCTAAAAGTTTTGAAAGTGAATGCCTACAACGTGACATTTACACCTGTCCTCAGACAGATAAATACAAGTCCATGACTAGATGCATCAATAAAGGTACTTGGCTTGGTGTTTCTTTAGCCTCACAGCTAACATCATGACTGGTGATTTTGTAAATACCATTTCTTACTCAGATGAAGAAGGTGACCTTCCCCAGCATCTCTGTCTGATAGTGAGAACTTTAGAGAGCACATTAGGAAATGACAAGCATATAGTGACACTTCTGTCTACACCCCCCCCACCTTCTGACTGTTTAACACGTTAGGGCACCTCTTGGGCTGGAGTTTGCCAAACAACACCAGACTGGTGATGGGCCAGGCTCCTTGCTCTCTGAGGAAGAGCTCTCCCATAATGCTCACAGTTGTACCAGCAAGTCCATTTCTTCAAATGTCCTTTAAAAACTGTTTCTCAAAACACTAAAATTAGAACACATCTGAACATTTCAGATAAATTAGAATAAGGAAATGAATCCTCAGTAGGAGAATGTATTGCAGAAGCTGAGAGATCTCTTCCCTTTCTAAATGCTGTTACTCATGTTTTGTAAAACACATTTCTGACAACCAGGAAGCCTCTGACTCCTGTTAGAGATGTCAGCAGCTCTCAGAAGAGGGAGGGCTGTGCTAATGGTACACCACTACCTCTGAAAGTTAGCAAGGATCACCTGTCCAGCCTGCACAGCAAATCTTAGCACTAGGCAAGAAACACATTTGCTGGTTGCCTTAGGGTGCCAAACTGCTGTTCCTCTTTAATGCCTCTCCTTCACATTTGTGCTGCTGGTTCAAACTGCTTGTTAAGGCAAAGCTCGTTATGGCACAAGTATGTCTTCAAATTTTAAACTGTCTGTTCTTCCTTCTAGGAAAAAGGCACATTTGGGCAAAGCTGAAGATAAACAGGATTCCAAAGTTCAAAGGATCATGATTTTCCTCAGGATTCCAAAGTTCAAAGGATCATGATTTTCCTCTTCTTAAAAATGTCATAGCTGTCTTAAGGGTGATCTCTATCAACCTTACCAGGATAAAAATGGAGGGACTTGAAAGAATTCCTCACCTCCCTATTGCAAATACATCACTGAAGTTAGTCAGCAGCTTTTTATTTTGGGGGGTTGATCCTTTAATCAAAATATTAAACCAATATGGTTAGAGTCACCTTTTCAGTCCATTGTAGTAATGGGTAACAATTGTTCAGCACAGATTCAGCTCCTTCCTCCAAAACTGACACAGCCTTAGGGGAGATTCAGAACAAACTTGTATCTCCTGTAAAAAGCCAGTGATGTCTGCACAGTGACACGAGGAAGGAGAAATGAGTGATACATGGTCACCTTCTCAAAACAGCACTTGGCATTACTCACAATTAACTGCTGACTGTTCAGCTTATAATTTTTCCTGGGTACAGTAGTAGAGGGCATTGCATTTTTTGGTCAGTGTCTGCATGACCATGAGATGAGAGGAGTATGGCATCACTTCATCAGAAGGATGTCTGTCCTGGTTTACAGCTATTACTTCTGTCCCGTGGTATATTTTTGAGCTTTAAGGTGACCAGATTTCACTTAGTATGTAGACTAAGGGAAAGCTGGCAGCTTATAGGCAGTATATGAAACACTTGGCATCCACTGAAAAAGAAGTAGGAATTAATTCCTTTTTTCTCTGCTAGTCTGCAGATGAAAAATTTATTTTCAAAGTGCGTCCGTGTAATAAAATTCTGAGATTTTCTTTACTTCTTTATCTTTCTTATTTTACTTATAATGCATGTGGGACATAACCTGTTTACTCATTTAAGGTAAAGAAGTAAGTTAAATGAAATTTTATACCACTGTGATTTGGGCTGAGTTGAAAAATCTGAATCTTGTTTCACATCCAACTCTCCTTATGGGTCAAAGAAGTATAACAACACCAGAATTGCAAATTCTGGAACAGCACACTCTGCAAATAAATGGCAAGTATGGATATGGAGGGAAAATAGCACATTTCATTTCAGAGTTTGGGTTCCATATTTTGGCTGGGTCAAACTCCCTTTATCTCTCTGGACTTTCAGTTCAGAAATGTAGGTATTGCAGACCCTGTTGTTGGATTCCCAGAAAACAAAAGCCAGCCACCTCCCAATATTTCATGCTTTGCTTCCCATCACCATTTCCACTGAGTCTGCAATGCAAACTGAAACTTGATATTTAATGTAGGGATAAACTTGTCTATTGCTACCAAGATACTGATTTTAAAGCATTGGAAATTGTGTAGTCTCACTTCAGTGCATTTTGCACTGAAGTTTATGCCTCAGATATTGGGGTTGCTGAAAGCCAGATCAGAACCTGAAGTCAGTTCTCATTTTTCACCCTTCCTTAGGCAACCTCCTCTGGAAATGAATGTGATATCATCAAGCAGGAATTTACTCATGCATTTAATCAGGTGTGTTGGAGAAAGGAGCAGTGTGTGGTACCAAAGGCAGCCTGAGTTTGTGTTACCTCTTAGCTGCTCTGGGCAAGCTGCTCAAATGTCTCTGGTAGTCTCACTCTCATGTGAAGGCAGTGGAAATGCTGGATGTAGGACAAGGCACTGAAGATAAAGCTGACAGTAGAACTCTGAAATAAAGCAGTAGGCCCAGGTGCTGAGAAAACCATCTGCTTTTACTCCATTTGTAGGCAAAGCTGTGACTGACTCTAATCATTTCACTTGTACTGAGAATTAATTAGGACCTTAAGCTTTGACCAATACTGAGTAATCAGTCTAATAATCTACAGTGGGCAACCTAGTTATACCACAGAAAGGGCAGTAATAATTACAGGCTATAAATAACTTGGAAGGCAAAACATGAAGACAGGCACCTCTCATTGTGTTTTTCTATGAAACCACCACCTTTTGATCTTTTTTGCTCTCTGATTTCTTGTTGAAGGAAAGATAGTAACATCACATTAACATACTGCCTTTCACCTCAAAGTACATCAAAAAGGTTTACATGGATAGCAGCATGTGTGTATAATGCCTGTGAGCTTGTGTCTTACATAAATGTTAGGACTTATATTTAATAGGGAGTAGCAAGGAGACAGAGGCTTAGAGGACAAGTAGAAAAAAACCCAGCCATTTAAAGTTTGTTGGGCATTCAAGTCCCTAGAATATATTTCTCCATGTTGGACTGGTTCTGGGAAAGGGATTCCTGAATTTTTTGGTCCATGCAGGACTCAGCGTTTCTGCTGTAATCTGCATGGTAAATGTAAGAGTGAGACAGGACATGCTCTGTCTTAGACTGACAAATATGGAAATTCTTCACTGACTTGTCACCTACCAGGACAAGATCTTATTGTTCTCATCAAGAAAACACATTGTACCACATAGCAGTGGGCCTTCAGTGGGGACAACTCACTGATGACTGTGAGGGTAAGGACACAGTGGCCAAATTTCTTGTATTTGATATAGTCAGACTCAGAAATAGGGTGTGGGTTTAGTTGAGAGCTAGGAAAAAAACATTTTAAATTATCTTACCCCTTGATGATACAATACATCATCCAGAGGTTCCTTCAGGCCAGAAGGGTTGTGAAACAACAAATTGGGCTGAATTTTTAATAAGGAAAAAACAGCTAGTAGCATCTGAATGGGGTCTGAGAGACACTGTTACACATGGGGTGCCAAGTCCTACTCAGGGGCACAGAATGCAGGGAAAAGTCTGCAGAGGACACCTGCAGCAATTATTTTTATGATTTGTTCCCAAACACCCTACTTGTGTGATTTCATTCAGATGCAATAAGCTGCAATTAACTTTGCCTTTGCAGAACTATATGGCTGTCTGGATTCTTTTGTATTATTCATTATTCAAAGGTTGGCCTTGTCATTTGTCTGCAGAACAAAGTTCAGATACTTTTGATTCTTCTCTTAAAACTATGAAAACCATTCTAAGTACAGTAGCCAGACAGTCTTCCCACCAGTCTTCCTACTGTCTTTTTCTAGCTGTGAGTGCAGCACTTTTAGAGCAAGAGGTGGTGAAACAGGCCATGCACGTCTATCTGAACGAGATGTCCATCTCCTGCCTCCCTAGTTATCTCCAATAGTTTAACAAGTGCTTGTTTCTTGGTTTGGTTTCTCCAGTCTATCACTTTTCTTCTTCAGAAAGAACCTTGCATTTGTCCTCTCCTCACAGGTCTTTTCATTTTCTAGACTAGTTTCTTAACGTTTCCAGCACTTAACATTCATATCTCCCTAGCTATCACACCATACCAATAGATTGTTGCAGTAAACATCTCAACAATACAATGACCTGAGAGAATGTAAATCAGCACAGAGCAGCTCAAAATCTGTCATGATGGCAATTTATGAAGCCCAGAAGTCTATAGATTTGGACCTCGATCTCAACCATCTCACAAAGAAATCTGCAGCTGGTTGTGTGTGCCAGTACCTACTCTCTACCAGTCTTCACACATGGCTAAATCTGTTGTTCAGTTTCAGGGAAATTCAGTGTTACCTCTTAATAACTTTTCTTACCTATTCCCCCTGCCCCCATTTCCTGGATAAAAACCAGAAATGCCTTCCTAGTGAATCCTTAGTTGAATTGGATGTGCAAGGCACAGAGAAGTGCTCTGTGTGTGTCTGAGTATGGTACTAAACCAGCTGCTGCAGTTGGGACAAACAATGAGGCTTCACATGTTTGTGCCTGGAAACCTGTCCCTTTTTCCTAACTGTATCATTTGATCTAAAAGGATGTGCCTGTCCTACGGACTTTATCAGAACAGTAACAATAATTTTATAAGCTTCATAGTTTACTGGACTCATGACTTGCTGGCCAAGCAAGCTCATCTCTGCAGTATCACTGCAATCCTCTCAGCACAGGGGAAATCTGAGTGCCGTGAAGGAGCGGATGTGAGAGACAGATCTCAGAAACATCTAAATGATTCACTGAAAACTAAACAAAGATTTCAGAGACACCTGTTTGTCAACCCTGAGACAGCCATGAATAAATGCAGTTTGGTGATGATCCAAAGAAACAGCAAAACACAGCCCTCTGTTATTGGGACTGACAGGAATAGGAGCGGGATGAAAACTGCTGGGAATTGCTTGCTGCCTGTGGTGGAGTAACAAGGGAGTTATCCAAACAAAGGTGGAGATCACAGTGAGCTGATACTTCTTTTTGTGCCTGATGGGGCAAAAACTGCATGCTTGACTTATGCTGAGCACCACTTATTTATAACCGTGGTCCATCAGACTTGGTGGAAGTTTTTCTGTCACCAGATGTTCACTACAGCATCTGGCCTTCAGTCAGGACCGTCCCTTGCTGTTCCAGAGCAGAGCAACCTGTGCAGGGAGGTGCTTGTAAGGGGAATAGGTGTGTCAGAAGTGTGACCTTTACTTTTAGCAAGGTGGATAAAAATTAGGGATTTGAGCTGTAGTAACTCCTGTTTTTCTGACATGTTTTGTGCAGTTGGAGGTCACAGAATCACAGAATGTTGGGAGTTGGAAGGGACCTCTGGAGATCGTTGAGTCCAACTCCCTGCCAGAGCAGGACCATCTAATATAGGTCATTGTAGTTCCTCTCTGATTTTATAAAGGTTTATGTAAATTTGAAGTAGGATTATGTAATTCTACACGTTGAAGTCCACTACTACTGCTGTCATGCTGGATAGCTAGCAAATTAATAACAGCACTGTGTGTGCAGTAAAGAATTCAAAATGAAGCGGTGACTGACATCACTAACTTCCTTTTGAATACAAAATTCTTCAAAGTTATTTTCTTTTCTAAAAGAAAATCCATTCTTCTTGTGCCATAACTCATTCCCATTTCACTTTAGCATCACTCATGTTTTGCCCCAGATCTTTCAAAGGTAAGACAAATAGGCAGTGTGCTTAGAAGCATGCAAGTCATAGAAACATTATAATCCTGGGAGATGATTTCTGAGGAACCTTTTTTAAAGCAGGGTAAACAAGGCAGGCTGGGAGGGCAGAACTGTGTTTTAAGAACCAGGATATAGGGGATGACAAAGTCAAAATGAGAGAGAGAGAGTTGAACTGTGTCTGGTTAGTAAAGCAAATGGTAAGTGCAGCAAGACTGCCCTGCTTTATCAGCTTGCTGCTGTTATTTCCAGTGGCTGGTACTGTGCAGTGGGTTAGACAGAACCTCACACTGAACTGCTGAGCTTCTACACTCCCCTGAGTACTCTTGCCATACTACAACCCTTAAAATAAACCCTCATTCATATAAACATCTGTAAATCCGTCCAGGTGTCAAACAAACCTGGGTCTGTTTTTCAGTTATGTCTTCCCCCACATCACCCATTCAAAGAAGAGTAATGCTCAGGAAAATACAAGTGTACTCATTTATATTTTAATGAACCTGGTCAGCTTTGTAACTAGGGAGAAACAGAATCCTTCTTCCAGCAGAAATAGTACCTTGTTGGACAGGAAATCCCTCACAGGTCATCCCCTTGAATCATCCTGCTTGCTAAAAGAGTGATGGTGTCCTTCCAGACAAAATTAAGTCTGATGCCTTACAAAACCTCAGGGAATTTTCATCTTTTGGAGGAATTATTTCTTACTCTTTCTGTACAACACTTAACATGTTGGTCCCATGACTGCCTGGCACAGGTCCATGCTATTTTTAGTATTTCCTTAGACCTTCATTGCTCAGTTCTCTTTATTTTTTTTCACATTATGGTAAAAAAACCTGACTGTATCCCTGCTATGCAGTTATTAACCAGGGCTGTTGTGTCATGGAAACAGATACAACTTCAAAATGAGATGCAGACTTTGAAGTGAGCTCTTTTCCTCCCTGATTTATATTCCTTTTATTTTTTTAAGTCTGCCTTGCCCTTAAGTCACAAAGCTGGCCAATTATGGTTACAAAGGAAACCATCCCTAACAGGTTTTGATCTAATGCAAAAGATCTCTCCATTTTCATTTAATTTCCCCTTGTATTCAGGGGCATTAGTTATTTATAACCAGATAATTATTTTTAGTCATTCTACTGAACAAGATAGGAAGAAAGCAACAGGTCCAGAGAAGGTAAAACCACTTTTGAAGCTAAGGGAAAAAAACCCCATTGTTTAGAAAGCAAAATTCTGACTTGTGTCTGAAGTAGAGTTCCTGGTCACTGGAGTGAACAGCAGGGCTTAGGCACAAATCCTACTGCCAGATCCAGTGGAGTTTGTTCTGGAATTTACCTGGGGCAACAGGCCAAAATGCTTTTCAGGAGCTACAGAAATCCAGTTCTGTGAGCACATGTTCCACTTGAACATCTAGCACCTGTATAAAGAGTGCAAAGGGATGAGAGAGCCCATAGCAGCAGCAGGACTAGGAAAATGCTGCTAGATCAGCATTATGTAAAGCATGACTGTGTCTTTAAATTTTCATTTCTTTGTTTTGTATAATTTCTGGTGAAGACATTCAACCAAGCCTGTCACTTCAGACTAAATTTTTTTTTGCCTTGGTGTGTTCTGTTCCTCATATACCCTTTATTGCCTTGGCTAGGAGAGATAGGAAATAAAAATCTGGAGGAAAGAGGAGAATCCGTTTTTGTCTGTGTTAATAGTGATGGAGTCAGAGCTGAATTTAATGTGGGCAATGTGAGAACACAGATCTTTCCTGACAGCCAGACAGAGAAGCTTTTGTGATTGGAAAAACCTGTAGTGAGTAATGAAAACATATGTTTGTACATATAGGTTGTGCATGCAGCTGACAAAGAAAATGGGTTCCTTTACCCCTTCCTGTAAGGAATGGAGAGCAGCAGCTCTCTGTCAGGTGCAGCACTTTGTGGAGGAGGTGAATAAACAGGGGCTGGCAAGCCACTGGCAAGGCTGCGTGGGGCTGGCGTGAGGCAGGCGCCAGGCTGGGTGGCATTACAGATCACAGGCACCAAATCAATAAAATCAGTGCGTAGAGAAAGTTGGTCGCGGGTTGGCTGAAGTTTGACATTAGTCTGTGATGAGGCTGAGGAGACCCACTGGAGGCTGGAAGGGTGGAGGAAGAAGGGACTTAGAGATTTCGTGTTGGAGAAGTAATGGGGGACGAACTCCAAAGATTCAGCTGTCTGACCCAGAGCTAATCATTAAATACTGAATAATTAATTTGGGCAGTTTCCCAGGTTGTGAATGGTGACGTCAATGCTGAAATGTGGTCAATGTTTCCTAAAATAAATTCTGAAAGAGAAGGGGAAATTTAAACTTTTGAATACAAACATGTTGCATGAGTGCTAAATTTCCATGGACACATTATATTAGTTGCTCTTTTATGAATGTCCTTTGTTTTATGTTCATTTCTTCATTCTTTCCTGCAATCCTTCCAGCATTTCCTAGCAGTGGGAAAAATACTCATGGTTGTCCTTTAAGACAAAGGAAGCTGAAAACAGAATAGCACTAACACAGATGCATTCTTTTCAACAGAATACGGTATTGCACTTACTTTTTCCTTAATTAATTGTATTTTTGCATTGTAGCTTAGGAAAAATAAAGTATGTTCTGAGGTGCTACTCACAGAATGGAGTAAACTGTTAACAGTGTGAATCTGTTAATATTTTCCCTGCTCCATTACATGCACATGGCTTAAGTTGAAGCTCAGTGTATTTAAAAACTCGGACACAGTCCTGAGGGAACAAGGCTTCATAAGCACTCGTACCTCTTCTCTCTTTGTTATTGTGAGGTTATTGCTTTCTCATCCCACTACCTTTACTTGTATGACTTGACTGTTCAAATAGAAACTCATTGACTTGAAAATGAGCCGCATTCAGTTGGCTCTGCAACTTTTGCCTTGGAGGATAATTTTTAATAATGTAAACCTCATGAAACCACAGACATTTGCATAGGAAGAGAAAAGAATGAGGCAAGTATTTCCACTTTGTCTTCAAGAGAACAAGGGGAATGCAGGGACATTGTATTTTTTGTTTCTACGTCTGCAGTTCTTAACCAAATGCTTTAACATTTTTGTAGTCCTTATTCAAGCAAAATTATTAACTTCAAAGTTTCAGAATATGGCCACAGGCCTGTAAAACCATTAGGATCATCTTGGCTGATGTGTTGTAGGACTGTGAATTGCTAGAGGGTGGTTAATAACGAGGTTGAATTTCACATTTGAAACAGAACCAGACAAATAGATTGGAAACCTCCATTTTCCATGTGCAGCAAGGAAGTTACAGGACAGGAGCATGGTAAACTCTTCAATGGTCTAAGAAAACGCCCTTGCTTTTGATCTGAGAAGCTTGCCACTAATGGCAAAAAAATAGTTGAGTCGGGCATGCTGAAGAGAGAGGGCACTGATGCTGGCTTGGAGTTGAGCTGCAAGTCACAGAATTTTTCCTGCTGCACACGCACACGTGCACACACAGGCAGGATCTGTGTCTCTCCTGCGGATTCAAGGCAGGACCCCTAGTGAGGATCCCCAAGCCCTGCTCCTGGCGGTCCAGGCTCAGCACTTTCCAGCCTGGCTCCTTTTGGTGCTGCCACCAGGCTGGGTGAGTTGTCCCCCCACGTTTCACAGCCTCAGTACATCTGCTGCCTTTCCAAGGACGGGCTGTTGCCATCCCAGCGCGCTGGGTTCTCTTCATTTCAGGGTGTGAGCAACCTTGAAGTGAGACACATTACAAACAAAATCACCCACATTCGGCACCTCTCTTTTCACTGGACGTGAATGAGAAGCCAAGACATTTGCTGATCCATCCTTTCCAGGAAGATCCTGTCATGACTCACAAACACCAGCGGCTGTGCTAGCTGCACTGAGAACTCGTACTCGCGTTGACGTCGAGGCAGGGTGGATGGTGTGCTCACCTCCTGCGCTGGGTCTCCACTGGTGCTGGAGCTCAGCAGCAGCTGAGGACCTGCTCTCTGCCAACGTGTCACCCTGAGGCTGCCACTGGTGACAGTGGGAGGGTTCTGATGGGTCCCAGAGCAGCGGCCTGGCAGCACATCTTCACCTGGGCCCAGTGAATGAGAACCATTCCCCACCATGAAACCGGGGAATGGCGCTCTCTGCGACTCGTTTCTCTGAGCATGGTGCTGGGGCTGGCAAATAATGCCAAAGTTAATTAATACAGCTGATTCGTGCACATTAGGAGATAGATAAATATCCACCAGGAATGCAGCTGCTTTCACCATCCTCATTTATTAACGCTACCAAACAAAGATGAGCTGCCAACATCTCACCATTGTTACTGATCTGGGATGATATATAAAATGTAAACTGGGGCTTCAAACTTGTGTTATTTTTCCTCTACCAGCCCCTCTCCTTGCCTCTCAGTCCTTCTTCACTTGGACAAATGCTCTCTCCCCGTGCCAGCGTGTCCTGCCATTAACAGCTCCTGCCTTCTGTAATAGTAACAATCTCAGACAGCATAATTTGCACAGTGCTCAGGAGGGTTTGGTTTGTTTGTTTTATTGACATGTAATAGGAATAGATGAATAAAATCTGGCGTTGCCTGATCAGAAGCTTCTTGCACAAAACACAGTGCAGTCTGGATTGCCTCCAAATTGGATTACGGTGTTTCAGAACCAATGAGGCAAATCTAGGATTTGGTAGAGATCTATTTTGCTGAGCTATGGGCTGGTCTTCCCAGAAGTTTGGAAGAGTCACAGGAGAAAGTCAAACACTTGAACCTGCAGGAAATGGGTAGGCAGGGGTTGTTTGGGAGGTTGGCCCTCTGAAAATGGCTGAGGACTTTTTTCAAGCAGGGATGAAAAGCAGCAAGTGGCAGGCAAAAGGAGGACGGCAAAGGGATGGAAGACAAAGAGGGGATTTTCTCCCTGGAAGATGGCAAAAGAAAGGAAAAGCTCTCTCTGAGAATGGTATTTTTTTTTCCCTGTCTATGTGGTAAACAAAGACCTAACACTGGGTGGACAAAACCAATCAAAAGCACTCAATGTACTATAACAGAATTCACATGCCAGGTTTCAGGTGTCTCAGTGCAATACATAGTTTTCCTTCTTCTCAAAGAAAACAGCTATATTCTATTTGTTTTGTCAACACTCCACATCTATTTTTAATAACAAATAAAAGGCAGACACCATGGCCATATCTTGTATTTGGCTGATGTACTTCCACACTTCTGTTGCAAGTCATATTTAGAAAAAAAGACATTCTTTCTCTTTTCCTTGACAATATGAGCAAAAAATATTGTTGTCAGGACACGGAGGCTGTTGTGTTTTGTGACCAATGCACTTAAAAATCTCTACAAAATGCTGACTTTACATGCCTGAATTAACAGCCCTTGAAAAAGACTATTATATTCTTTTGTTAATGTAGTTCATCAAATACTTCCATCCAGCTGTAAAGAAGAGATCCAGTAGACTCTAACTGGTCACATTTTCATACAAACAAGAAATCTTGTGCCATGGTGGCACGGAGATCATTTCCTAGTTGGATCAGGGACAGTGCAAACTATTTTTATCCGACACCTGTTTTTAAAGTCTCACTTCCTAGACTAAATTATGTGACAATTAATTTTCATGACAAAGCAGTCCTTGCCTTGGCAGCTGGAAACACATGAGTTTTATTTTCCTTCTCTGCCTGAAATGCACGGTTCTGGAGGAGAGACATAACATAGCTTATTTTAGTCTTCTGAAGTCAGAGAAATAGAATAATTAATTAATCCAATACACTGCTAGTTTGGAACCTGATTGTAGTTTTAGGGATTTTTTTACATTTAGGAATAAGAATTGCACTATCTTTTTAGGGGAACTTTTAGCTCAATATAACCCTTTGCAACTTACTTGAAGTCTCTGGTGCTCACCATATGCTTTGTTTCTGCTTCTGAAAAGTTCTTCTACAAATAAATGCATCCAACCAAAAACTGCTGTGTACCAATTTCAGTCTGGACAGAACAGCTCCAAAAGAAAAGAGAGGTAATTTAGGAGGAAAAAGCAAGGAAAATTTTACTTTACCTGTGTTTACATGACAGATGGTGAGCAGAATTCTGTGTAATCTGTCAGTCCTTGTGAGTGAAATCAATTAAGTTTAGAAAAGCTATTTATTGCCAGGGAGATTAAAAAGTAATTAGCAATTATAAAGAAATCTGCAAGGGTCCTAATTATAATGAAGCAATGAGTTTAGTTTCTGGACAGGAGGGAGGTTCTAAACACAAGTAAAATTTCTATCTTCTTGTTTATTAGAAATTAGCAGGCCCTGTCTTTTTGCTCTTATGGTGATGATCTCTGGATTTTTATCATGATTCTGACACAATAACAACAGCCCTAACACCAGTTCATTAAAACCCAACTGCAGGAGTAAGTACTTAGTTAAGAACTAAGCAGATTGGAAAAGAACTGAAGATCTTGCTCCTGTTGTATCTCACATTCTTCCATAGTTAATCAAAACCTTTTCTGCAGTTGCTTTTAGTTTTATTTAGTCATTTATTTGCACCATTACAATGCAGTTTTCCCCTCTGTTTCCAAGAGCTGGGCATAAGGGTGTTTCTGAGACCAACTGAATTGACGCCACCCGGTTTCCATGAGGTGTACCCCTGGCTCCCAGACAGTGACTCAAAACTAAATTCCACCTATTTTACCACATAATATCTTGGTAAGTTCTTGAAGTAAGCAAATCTTTTCCTTGTTTAAAAAGTCTGTTGTTTTCAGGCTTGCAGATCTTCGTAAACAAAGCACTCCTTCATACCTTTCCCAGTATTTTTACTGTTACTTTTACTGAATCTCTGTGAGGTCTTTGAGTCTTTCATTCTACCTTATCCTTCTTAGCACTTGAAGAATTCCATGACTTTGTAAAGACCTAGAGATGAATTAAATTTGAGATGAAAGGAAGAGAGATAAATAGTGAAAAGGAAAAAGCTTACTCCATTACAAAAAGTGACTCTAATACTGCAAATTCACTGCCAGTGCTTTTCTGAGAAGTATTTATGATCACAGATGTTTATAAGCCAAGACATTTTTGTAGAAACCCCTGTGTCTAAGGAATAGTTTTATTCATGTAATGAACATATCCTTAACAATTCATCTCCAGGTTTTATTTTTAGAACAGTGCCACAATATTTTAGTATAATTTATTAAAAACTTAATAGGCTGTTAGCTCTCAAGTTGTAAATGGAGCATGTAGGAGGAGAGGGATTACTACTGTACTGCTGCTACGACAGGGAATAATTATAGACCTTCTAGAATAAGAAGGGGGTGGGATACTGCTGTGTAATAAGTTCTGTATACTTTTCCTTCCAGTGACAGACTGATTCAGTTTTTAAAATTGTGTATTTATAAGCTCCTGTTGGATGTTTGTTACTTAACATGGGACTCTCTGCAGAGAGAAGGAATGGTTACAGTCGTGGAGGGCTCACCCGTGGCTCCTCATGGCTGGAGCTCTGAGAGCTGGCAACAGAATCACTCCTGTGTTGACCTCCTGTGAGGTCCAGCCTCACTGGAGTGCATTTTCAAGAGCACAAGGAGAAATACAGAATTAGTTTGCTGTCTCTGGTTCTGCAAATTTGGTTGTTTGCTTATATTGCACCTACAATTCCTAGCTGAAATTTTGAACTTTTTTGAGTCTGTGTGCTGTTTCTAAAGACTATGTCTATCCCAGGGAGCTTGAAGTCAAGCTGGCCAAAGACAGGAAAGGAAAAGAAAAGCCCAGGAAGGTTCCATCCATTTTACAAAGACAAATATAACTTTGTGTTGAAAACAGCTCAATTTGGATTCTCTATGTGCTGAAAATCGTTATTTATTTTGGTTTGGAACACCCTTTTTTATTTTTCATTAGGTACAAGGATGAATAACGTCTTGTGCTTTTACAGATCCCATGAGGATTTTGGAAATTTCTTGTCTTATAGTCATAAGATCAAAATGAATTTTGTTCGGGTGAATTTTTGTTCCAACCCTTCTCATTTGCTCGTTATAATTACCTGTGAATTACAGTGCCTCGAAGGAGCCCAGCTTGCTGGCTTTTGACCAGAGCCAAGCCATGACCTCTCCTTAAATCCTTCATCTTCTGCAGAAAACGTCTTTTAACCTGTGAATAACTATTGCTGGCTAGTGAAACTACTGAGCTTCAAAAAGTGGTACCTCAGGGTTGTCAGAGATGGGCTGACAAGTGATTTCTCTGAAACAGAGGTTTCATAGGTGGTCTGTGTACTCTTGGATAATGTTTTCTCAGCAGCTGGGATTTCCTCCTGAATACCACTAAGCAACTGCAGAAGAAAAAGCTTTTACAGAACAGAATTATTTTAAAATATGAGAATTGATGGACGTTCTGCCAAACAGATCCCCTCTGTGTGGAGCATAGGGGTGCCTTTCAGCATAGGGGTGCTTGTTAATGCTGTACTTCTCGCAAGTTAACAAGTGATAGGATAAGAGGAAATGGCCTCAAGTTGCACCAGGGGAGGTTTAGGTTGGATATTAGGAAAAATTTGTTCCCTGAAAGGATTGTCAAACCCTGGAGCAGGCTGCCCAAAGAAGTGGTTGAATCACCATCCCTGGGTGTGTTTAAAAGTCGTGTAGATGTGGTGCTGAGGGACACGATTTAGCAGTGGACTTGGTGGAGTTTGGTTAATGGTTTGACTTGATGATCTTAAAGGTCTTTTCCAACCTAAGTGATTCTGTGAAGCCCTCTGTTATCCACCTCCAGTAATATTCCTGCTACTGCCAACTTCACTGCTAGCAAAGATCCAGTAAGTACATAAAACCTGGCAAAAGGAACTGTTAAGGCGTTTGTGGCAAGTAAAACTTCCACAAGGACACGTGTGATCCCACTGACTGCTAGAAGGCATTTCCTATTGCAGAGCTGAACTGGGCACTCCCAGCCAGGATTTTCAGTCCTCAGCTGGGCACTTCATGCAGATGGAATTATTTGTTTTGCACGCGCAGACCCCTTGTTGTCAAACATTGGAGCAGTAATTCTCTCTGTAGCTCTACAGGCTATTGACTATGTGACGGAGTGTATGAGCTGGAGATCAATGTACTTAGCCTGGGCATTATAAACTGGAGTATCCACAAACTGCCAGATGTAACTGAGGATGCTGAGCTGAGAAATCATCCTTGTGTCTATTTGCTTGTCATAGTGGAGGCTGGGACTTCTACGCTTCCTAGTCAGTAATGGGTTACTCCATTATTCAACTCAATTAGCACATTTAGCCTAATTATTTCATATTTGTACTACAATTTGAAAACACGACTACAGATGTTGTAAGTTTTTGGTGTGTGACATGGACTCTGCCATTCATTTTATTACTAGTATACAGCAACTCAAAGGAATTGGGAAAAAGGAGACAGGAGGAGGGAAGGCTGTAAAAACAAGGCAGTGGCTGATGCTCTTGCACAGACAAAGGAAATTCTGACTGGATAATCTGTAGTTTCAGTGTTGGTAGTATCTTACCAGCAGTAACCCTCTCTCTTTAATTGGAAGGAAGACTGCAAAGATTGCAAAGCCTCTGGAATGAAATGCTGAGAGACCAGGCAGCTGGGAAGACCTTACTGTGGCTTTATAATACTAAAAAGGGGACAATAAAAAAAGCTGGGTACAGAATTTTTAGCAGGGCCTGTTGCAACAGGACAAGGGGTGATGGTTTTAAACTAAAACAGGGAGATTCAGACTAGATATGAAGAAGAAATTTTGGATGCTGAGAGTGGTGAGATAGTGGCCGAGGTTGCCCAGAGAGGTGGTTG
Organism: Merops nubicus; assembly: GCF_000691845.1. Classification (NCBI taxonomy): domain Eukaryota; kingdom Metazoa; phylum Chordata; class Aves; order Coraciiformes; family Meropidae; genus Merops; species Merops nubicus. The sequence goes on along the minus strand of NW_008625566.1, from coordinate 562 downwards.
ATGCTGCATCCCTGGAATCACTCCAAGTGAGGTTGGACCCGAGCTCTGAGCAACCTGCTCTAGCTGCAGATGTCCCTGCTCCCTGCAGGGGGGTTGGACTAGATGACCTTGAAAGGTCCCTTCCACCACAAAGTATCCTGTGATTTTATGACCTACCATGTCTTTCTGAAGCTGTGTGTACCACTTTTCACTCTTAACTCCTGGATTCCCAACATAGTCAACATTTCCACTGAAATAATAAGAAATAAAATGTAAGATAGCCTACGCTGGCAGAGGACAGATGTAGGAGGTTTGTATGGGCTGGTAATAATTATATAGCAATAGAAGACCCAGGGCAAAAAAAAAGTTAAGTAAAAAAGGTAGGATTTTTCCCTTTATCAGTGAATATAGAAAGATACAAAACAATAATGAGGGAAGAGGAATGGGGCTTGAAGTATTCATCAAGCAGTGGTGTGTGGGGTAAGGGATTGGACAGGAAGGGCTGGGGTTGGGATTAGCACCGTTTCTGGATCTGCACTTCTGAGGCTCAGGTTGGTGGAGCATGTCCAGAGAAGGGCAACAG